>NC_138876.1:29499325-29758541 GCF_965194805.1 Balaenoptera borealis | reverse complement strand
GAAAGAGACAAAGAAGGACATCACATAACGATGAAGGGATCAATCCAACAAGAAGTGATAACAATTGTAAATATATACGTATCCAAATAGGAGCATCTGAATACCTAAATCAAATATTAACAAATATAAAGGGAAAAACTGACAGTAGTACAGTAAAAGTAGGGGACTTTAACATCTCACTTACATCAATGGACCAATCATTCAGATAGACAATCAATAAGAAAACAGTGGCCTTAAATGACACATTAGCCAGACAGAATTAATAGATACGTATACAGAACATTTCATCCAAAATTGGCAGAATACATATTCTTTTCAAGTGCACATGGAATATTCTCTAGGATCATCACATGCTAGGCCACAAAACAATTTTCAATAAATTTAAGAAGACTGAAATCATATCAAGCATTTTTACCAACCCCAACACTGAGACTGGAAATCAACAATAAGAAAAAAATTGCAAAAACCACAAACACATGGAATCTAAACATCATGCTACTAAACAACCAATGGGTCAACAAAGACATCAAAGAAAAATTTTTTAAAAACCTGGAGACAAATCAAAATGTAAACACAGTGTTCCAAAATCTATGGGACACAGCAAAAGCAGTTCTAAGAGGGAAGTTTATAGCAACTGAGCAGCTTACTTTAGGAAACAAGAAAAATCTCAATGAAAGGAGCTAATCATATATCTAAAGGAACTAGAAAAAGAAGAACAAATAAAACCCAAAGTTAGTAGAAGGAAAGAAATCATAAAGATCAGAGCAGAAATGAATGAAATAGAGACTAAAAAAGCAATAGAAGGGCTTCCCTGGTGGCACAGTGGTTGAGAATCGGCCTGCCAATGCAGGGGACACGGGTTCGATCCCTGGTCCGGGAAGATCCCACATGCCATGGAGCAACTAAGCCCGTGTGCCACAACTACTGAGCCTGCACTCTAGAGCCCATGAGCCACAACTACTGAGCCCGCATGTCATAACTACTGAAGCCTGCGCACCTAGAGCCCGTGCACTGCAACAAGAGAAGCCACTGCAATGAGAAGCCCGTGCACCACAACGAAGAGTAACCTCCGCTCACCGCAACTAGAGAAAGTCCATGCACAGCAACAAAGATCCAATGCAGCCAAAAATAAATAAATAAATAAATAAATAAATTTATAAAAAAAATAAAGCTATAGAAAAAAATCAATGAAACTAAGAGCTGGTTCTTTGAAAAAATAAACAAAATCAATAAACCTTTAACCAGACTCATCAAGAAAAAAAGAGAGAGGGTGCAAATAAATAAATTCAGAAATGAAAGAGAAATTACAACCAAACCACAGAAATACAAAGGATCATAAGATTACTATGAACAATATGCCAATAAAATGGACAACTTAGAAAAAAATGGATAAATTTCTAGAAATGTCAATCTCCCAATACTGAATCAGGAAGAAATAGAAAATATGAACAGACCAATTATCAGTAGTAATGAAATTGAATCAGTAACAAAAGACCTTCCAATAAACAAAAGTCCAGGATCAGACAGCTTCACAGGTGAATTCTACCAAACATTTAAAGAAGAGTTAACAAGTATCCTTCTCAAACTATTCAAAAAATTGCAGAGGAAGGTACATTCTATGAGGCCAGCATCACCCTCATACCAAAACCAGGAAAAGACACACACATACACAGACACACACACAGACACACACACACACACACACACACACACATTATAGGTCAATATCCCTGATGAACATAGATGCAAAATTCCTCAACAAAATATTAGCAAACCAAATTCAACATTACATTAAAAGGATTATACACCATGATCAAGTGGGATTTATCTGCAAATCAGCCAACATGATACAACACACCAACAAGTTGAAGAATAAAAATCATATGATCATCTCAATAGATGCAAAAAAAGCTTTTGACAAAATTCAACATCCATTTATGATAAAAACTCTCAACAAAGTGGGTACAGAAGGAACATATATCAACATTATAAAGGTCATATATGACAAACCCACAGCCAACATCATATGCAATGGTGAAAAGCTGAAAGCATTTCCTCTAAGATCAAAAACAAGACAAGGATGTCCACTCTCACCACTTTTATCCAACATAGTTTTGAAAATCTTAGCCACAGCAATCAGACAAGAACAAGAAATGAGAGGAATCCAAATTGGATAGGAAGAAGTAAAACTATCACTGTTTGCAGATGACATACTCTATAGAGAAAATCCTAAAGATACTATCACAAAACTATTAGAATTAATAACTGAATTCATTAAAGTTGCAGGGTACAACATTAATATACAGAACTGTTGCATTTCTATACACTAATAACAATCAAAAAGAGAAATTAAGAGAACAATGCCATTTATAATGTCATCAAAAAGAATAAAATACCTAGGAATAAATCTAACCAAAGTGGTAAAAAACTTGTACTCTAAAAACTGTAAGACATTGATTAAGGTAATGGAAGACTACACAAAACAAATGGAAAGATATACTGTGCTCATGGACTCGAAGAATTAATATTGATAATATTGATAAATGACCATACTACTCAAGGCAATCTACAGATTCAGTGCAACCTCTATCAAAATATCAAAGGCATTGTTCACAGAACTAGAACAAATAATTCTAATATTTGTATGGAAACACAAAAGTCACTGACTTGCCAAAGCAATCTTGAGAAAAAAGAACAAAGGAGGAGGTATCAAACACCCTTATTTCAAACTATCCTACAAAGCTACAGTAATCAAAACAGTATGGTACTTGCACAAAAACAGACACACAGATCAACAAACAGAATAGAGAGCCCATAAATAAACCCACACTTATATGGTCAATTAATCTATGAAAAAGCAGGCAACAATATACAATGGGGAAAAGACAGCCCTTTCAATAAATAGTGTTGGGAAAACTGGATGGCTACATGCAAAAGAATCATACCTGACTACTTTCTCACACCATATACAAAAATAAACTCAAAATGGATTAAAGACTTAAATTTAAGACCTGACACCATAAAACTCAAGCAATGCACTCTTTGACATTAGTCTTAGTAATATTTTTTGGATCTGTCTCCTCAGACAACAGCAACATAGTAAAAATAAACAACGTAGTAAAAAATAAACAAATAAACAAATGGGGCATCAAACTAAAAAGCTTTTGCACAGTAAAAGAAACTATCAATGAAATGAAAAGGCAGCCTACAGAATGGGAGAAGATATTTGCAAATGACATATGATGAGGGGTTAATATCTAAAATATACAAAGAACTCATTTAATTCAACATAAAAAAAAAAAGAACTCCATTAAAAAATGGGGAGAGGATTGAAAAGACACTTTTCCAAAGAAGACATACAGATGGCCAGCAGGTACATGAAAAGATACTCAATGTCACTGGTCATCAGGGAAATGCAAATCAAAACCACAATGAGATATTACCTCACACTTGACAGAATGGCTATCATCAAAAAAGACAACAAATAAAAAGTGTTGGCAAGGGTGTGGGGAAAAGGGAACTCTGGCGCACTGTGAGTGAGACTGTAAATTGGTGCAGCCACTATGGAAAACAATATGGAGGTTCCTCTAAAAATTAAATGTAGAATTTCCATATGATCCAGTAATTTCACTTTGGAGTATTTACCTGAAAAAAATAAAAACACTAATCAAAAAGATATATGCACACCAATGTTCATTGCAGCATTATGTATAATAGCCAAGACATGTAAAGCAACCTAAGCGTCCATCAATAGACAAAGAAGATGTGGTGTGTATATATGTATACATGTGGTACATATATATGTACACACAGACTGGAATATTACTCAGTTATTTAATAAAAGAAATCTTGCCATTTGCAACAACATGGATGGATCTAGAGGGTCTTATGCTAAGTGAAATAAATCAGATAGAAAGAGACAAATACTGTATGACTGTACTTATTTGTGGAATCTAAAAAACAAATAAACAAACAAACCAAACTAAAAACAGACTCATAGATAAAGAACAGATGAGCGGTTGCTGGGGGTGTAAGGGGGCACAAAATAAATGATGGGAATTAAGAGGTACAAATCTCCAGTTATAAAATAAATAAGTCATGGGGATGTAATATGCAGCATACAGAATATGGTTAATAATATCATAATAACTTTGTATAGGGACAGATGGTTACTAGGCTTATCATTATGATTATTTCATAATTACACAAACGTCAAATCATTATGTGGTATACCTGAAACTAACATAATACTGTATGCCAACTATATTTCAATTAAAAAACATTTAAAGAAAATAGGCTTGTATATAATTTTATGAGTACTGGTACTTTTAATCCAATAGGACAGAATCCCAAAATGGTATGAAAATTTCAATCTTGCCACTTCTTTTCAGAATAACAGAAATAATTTGCACCCACTCCAATATTTTAGAATATCTATTTCCCTACATCCTCAAAAGCACTGGGTATTACTCTACCTTAAAATTTGCCAATCTAATGAAAGATATTTATATTTTGTCATTTTAATTTTTATTTTGACTAGTAATGAGGATGAACATCTTATTTACTAGCTATTGGGGTTATAAATTTACTGCTATAATGCTATTCTTATCTGTTATTTTTTCTTGTCAGTTTGCAGACAATTTTTATATATGAAAGATATTAACTCATTGTCATAAATCAATCTTTAGTTTTTTACCTAGTTTAAATCATCTTTGGCCACGCAAGTATGTCTGTTTGATGTGAGTGTTTTTCAGGTTTTCTATTTTTCCTAGGAATATCTCCTCTACTGCAATTCTTCTCTTAAATTAATTTCTAATGTTTTAATAGCATTATTTACATTTAAGTTTTTCAATCTATTTGGAATTATTTTCATGTGTGATATGAGGTAATTTTATTCCCTTCCAGAAGAAGAGCTGGTTTTGCCAAACTGACCACTTAAATAACTGATCTTTTTCTCATGGAAACAAAATGCTACCTTTGCCTTATATTGAGTTCCCACATATGCGTGGATCTATATCTGGTCTCTTTATTCCATTCCATTGATATCTTTGTCTATTCCTAAGCCAAACTGTATTGTTTTAATTATGATGGCAGCTTCCATCTTATTGTTCATCACATAGGACCTTATACTGAGAAACAGTGAATGTTTGAACAAGATACGCCTGGTGTAGAAGAACAATTGTTAGTGTTCAAATCAGAAACTATGAACTGAAATTTTCACACCAGTCAAGTAACTTTGAAATTACTTCTTCCATCAGTGCTTGTTGATGTCTTAACTTTTTACCCCTAAGTATTTACTATAAGTATTATTTTTTTAATCTGAGTGTGAGCATTCTGTAAAAGGCAAAACTATAGGGGCTAAGTAAGAATAGGTCAGAAGTTACCCAGGGTTTGGGGTGGGGAGAGGGAACTGACTGCAAAGGGTGACCAGGGTAGTTCTTCAGACCTGGAAATATTCTATATCTTGACTGTGGTGGCGGTTAAATGACCATATACATTTGTTAGAGCTCATCAAACAGTACACTTGAACAGTGTGAATTTAATTATATACCAAGTATATCTTAATAAATTTGACTTAAAATATATGAGTGTTAAATATGTCATTTTTTCTATATTTTGGGGATAAAACCTGATCTACTTCCTGCAATACACAGAGCTGGAATCCAAGCTTGACTTAGTTTTAACCCCCTGTAACAAAACAAGAGCAGAATTTTAGGGGGAAATGGGGGCACTCCTGTCACTGTTGCATTTTGACTTTCTGTCTTATGAAGAAATCATCCTAGGGAAGCAATTCACTCTCTTACACAGGGTCACAGATTTTATTACAATTCCCAACAAGCATTCTGTGAACTGTGAAAGATCCTGACGTTTTCCTAAAGCTAGGGGTCAGAGCTGGAGGTCTGGTCCTCAGTAGCATCTAAGCACTAATTTTCCACTTAAGGAAACTGAGGCTGAATGAGGTTAAAATTGGCAGAGCTACGGAGCTAGTGTTTTTGTTCCCACTTTCTCTACTTTTGTCAGTGCATTTTAGGACAAAACTGTTCTAGTTGACTCTTACTAGAATATACAAGCAAACAACTAGACCACGTCTCAAAAACCAGATCCCAAAAGCAAGGGAAGATTGATGAGCACTTCTGCAAAGAGCCAGCACCAGTCTCAGTCCCAGACATAGGGACAGGAGGCTCATCCTGGTAATCTGCTGAAACAGCCCCGATGGCAGCTCCAGATTTAATGTTATCAGGGTTTATCCTAGAGGAGTTAGTTTTCAGAGTCAGAACAAGGAGGAGGGAAGGGGAAGAGACTAGGCTTAAGAGATATCATGACAATGTGCCTGCTTTTTCTCACTTGTGAAAATGTAGGCTATCTGGAAGTAAACTGATAGGAGCCATCTTGAATTAACAGATTATCACTAATACCTTTTAGCCACTTATATTAAACTGCAGAATGAATTTACAGATATTTATTCCTAGTACCATTCTAGTCTTCAGATGAGTTTGTTAAGCTTTCCCTATACTTGTATTTACATTATACTACATTAATTTTTATATTCATCATTTGGACAAGATAACTCAGCATATTCAAACAATATGGCATATTAATAACCCATTGCCAATAAGATGGCTTTTCCTAGATCTTCCTTATGGATAACTTTTCCCCTTAAAAAATCCCAAGGGTCGGGGCTTCCCTGGTGGCGCAGTGGTTGAGAGTCTGCCTGCCAGTGCAGGGGACGCGGGTTCGGGCCCTGGTCTGGGAGGATCCCACGTGCCGCGGAGCAACTGGGCCCGTGGGCCACAACTGCTGAGCCTGAGCGTCTGGAGCCTCTGCTCCGCGGCGGGAGAGGCCGCGATGGTGAGAGGCCCACGCACCGCGATGAAGAGTGGCCCCCACTCGCCGCAACTGGAGAAAGCCCTCGCACAGAAACGAAGACCCAACACAGCCAAAAATAAACATAATAAATAAATAATAAGTAAAAATTAAAAAAAAATCCCAAGGGTGATAAAGTTTCTCATAGTGGCCCTGATACTTCTTTCAAGTGGGGTATCCTTTTCTATAGATTGAAGAATATCAAGGTGATATTAATAATAAATAAAGTAATAAATGCCATCAAGTAGTTTAGAAAAGAACACTCTAAATGTTGGAACTATTCAAAATAGAGTGGGCTGCCTTCAGAAAGGAATTCCTAGAAATGTTCAAGATGAACCTAGATGCTTTCTTTCTTTTGTTCATTCACCATTCCTTTATAGAGCACATGAAGATTCTTGCCAGGCATATGGTTAAAGGAGTTCATGCTGGGGGATGAGTCTGGACTCAATGGCCTTTAAAGTTTCTTACATTTCTATGCTTCTTGATTCCATGTTTCCACATTTTTATTCAGAATTTTCAATGGAAGACAATAGGCCATGTGTAATTCACTGGTTTCATAATTTCATCTTCTATGGCTGAATAATTTCCCACCATACCTTTGCCATGTAAAGATGACAATAAATACCTTTACAAGGTTTCACTGATTTATGAAAATCATAACAAAAATGGCAAATGTAAATACCTCTCATAACATTTCGCTTTGGCCTGAACTATAAATCAGGATATTTCATAATATCTACAACAAAAATATATTGTCACTACTATACATGAGGAAATAAGTAAAAATTATATGGATAATTATGTATGTGTTAACTTTGCATCAGTGTATACCACTAAAAGGCATATAGAATCAACACTTCTCAGTAGCAGGAAAACTGTTAAGAGTTGCCAAGAAAAAAAAAAAAAACAGGATATGCTTCTTAATCATTGTATGTATAGAGCTAGAAACTGGGGATGAAATAATTGATCTCAAGGAGGATAGCAGAGTATTTTTCCTCCTCATTCTTTAGTGAGCAACCTCATTCTCCAGTAACACAACGGAAGCTTATGTGCTGTAGCTGTTATGCTGTTACGAAAAGTATTTGGTTATTTGGGATAGAAAGCACTTCAGAATCTGAATAGTACAGAAAAAAGCTTGTCACTGTAGTTACTGTTGGAAAGAAAGACAGCGATCTATTTATACCTGAGGTAGTGATAGAATGAACACATAATGGTAACTAGGTGACAACATCAGTTAATAACTAAGGCTCTTGTCTACTTTGGCAAATTGCAAGAGGATCAGAGATTGGCTAAATATCATGCTGGGAAATTCAGGACAGGCATCTGTTTATCTTCTGTATGCCTGTTTATCCCATCCAATTAGCTGAATTATTTTCATTCATCTCTGCATTTTGCCCTTTATATTAAACCCTAATAATAGACACTGAAGTCTAGATTTTCAACCACAGAGTAATAATGCAATTATAATATGGAAACCACTAGTCTCTTTAGAAATGGGAGATAATGGAGATATGTAAGAAAATTAAATTCAAATATAACTAAAAATAGCCCTTTTTAGATTTTTTTCAAACACTGACTAAAAATAGCACTCAGTTTTAATTCCTTCTAAATATTTTGAGATGAACTCAAAGGAGGCAGAAGTGGTTGACTGGCAGTTCAACAACTGTCCTTTTTACTTGTAGTGAGGACTGTCATTATGGGAAGTGGGCAAATGCTAATAACAGAAAGAAGTAAGGGACACTGGGCAGGGAACTACAGACCTGTCCTTGGGAACTACAATGTTGCTCTACCTTAAAAGGGATACTTAAAAGCTCAATTAGGTAATTTTCATCACTTGCTTTCATCTTCTTCAAAAAAGACATTACTTACTTGTAGGAGCAATATCCGGGTTTTGTTTTGTTTTGTTTTGTTTTATTTAGCAGGAGAGTACTACAAATGTATCTTTCCTAGATACTAGATACAAATGCACGTATATTTACTTGTTTCTCTTCCTAAAATTGCCCAGAAGGGCAATGGGCCAGGGACATCTGAAAGGCCTATGGCAAGCAATATGAAAATAATGCCAACTGGAAAATTTTAGGCTCAAATAAAATAAAGCCAGATGCTTCTGAAACATACGAATATTTCCTTTTTCTTATGGTGACATGAAGATTACCCTCTCCTTAAAAAAATATTTCCCTCTTTATTTCCTTTTATACAAGTCACAAATCTGTGGTAACTCACAAAAATACCAGGTGTTTCATGAACTTAACTTTGTCATTAAAATGGTTCCCAAAGACCATTTCTTTTACAACTTCCAGATCATGGAAGCTATGCTACAGAATCAGGCAGCACTACCTTCTTCCAACCTAAAGTGGGGTCTGGGAATACTGAGAAAGGTGATCAAAAGAACTAGTCAGGTCTCAGAACCAACCACTCACACTGGAAGCATTTTCTCACCTGCCTCCATTTTCCCTACCCCCTTCTAGTCCCATTATCTTGCTTTGGCTTCTGTTCAGGTCAATCCTCAAGGGCTGCATGGAAACCCAGTTAGCAGAGTTATATTTCCACAGTCAAAATAATTTCATTCGGTCCAACAAACCCACCAAATGCCCTAAAAGACCAACTTGGCCATGCACAGAAGGGCTTTGGTTTCCTACGATTCAAATACCAAAGTTGGAATGAAACTAAATCAAATTATTACCAGATTATCAGGGTTTGGCTGACTCTCTGCCCTTCATCATATGGCAGATTAATTCTCCTGAACTGGCTTGCTCCCAAGTGCTGACAGTGCCTTTGAGGGTATTATGGGAGGGATCGAAGCACTAAGAATCCCTGAAGGATTTCTATGTTTTTTAAAGCATGCAGCTACCTGAATACCCATAGTCTATTAATTTGCCCAAAAGAACAGAAATACTTTTCACAAATTTAGTTCTCATTTTATGTCAGGACTTTGGTTCCACTGAAGATCTTAAGTTTTACAATTGTTAATTGATCATAAGACATGTAGAACATAAAAACACCACCTAACACACTAATAAGTGTGACAATTTTAACAATCCATTTTATTTTCTCATGAACTGCCTGAATTTGAGACAGTAACGGAATATTCTTATTTTATCCAAGTAAGTAATTTTATTGCCTACTCATAGTGCTACAAAGCATCCCTGTTTAGTTGTAATTTAATTTATGAACTAAATTTAACTCATTTTAATAGTTGTTGAAATTGGGCAATTGATACATGAAGATTCATTAAGCTATGTGTTATAATTTTGCATGTGTTTAGGAATTTCCATCGAGTAAACCTTAAAAATATAATTTAAATTTAAATTGTTCAAAATTGCTTTTAAGCCCAATTATTTCAAGGGAAACATCAGGACTTTACTCAAAGATTTGCTTGATTGCAAAGGCAAATCGTCTACATGCTTTAAAATGCTTTACAAGTTTTAAATTTCCTACCAAGGGTGAAAATGCCCTGTGAATCAAAGAGTCAAAGAATTTGTATTTTTTGCAGTACTCACAGCATGAAAGGTCTACTGATGGTCCATATTAATTCATTTTCTGGGCTCACAACAGTCTTCAATCGAAACTGTTCTGGACAGAATGGTACCTAGCTTTTATTTTATTTTACTTTCCAGAGAAAACTAAATGTAACTTATGTATTACTATAAAAACCAATGTTTCTTGTTCTGTTTTTTCAAATCTGCAACTATAGGGGTGGGATGGGAAAAAGAAGAGAGGAGAGGAGATTACCATTAGGAGGATGAGTAATCTTTACTTCACTAGGAAATGACCTTAGAAGACACTGACTGGGACATTTTCAGTATTCCATAATTCTAGCTGTTCTGGGGAAATCATGAGAAAGATTCTTTCAGAGTTATTTCTGTAGCTGTAGTATTTAACCAAATTAGAAAGTAACAAGATCAGATAAAATGTTAAGGAAATTAGAATATGTATTTAAAACACACAAACAAATTAAAAACACACACTTTTCAAAGCCTCCGTTGTTGTTCCAAAATATCCAGGTCAATTTCAGTTTGGATTAAATTAATTTAAATATTTTAACAAATATATATCAATATGTAAATGTTACATTTAGTGGCTGTAAGTAGGGACCAACATTTGCACAGAACAATAATTACAGGAGAGAGAGGAAGTAGAAAAACTTCATGGCTGAAGCTTTCATTTCATCTTCTATTCCAGAAGCTTTTCTTCATGTCTCTGACTTTCTTTCTGACCTATACATCCTCCATCACCAATATCAGCCTTTTAGAAGGTCAGTGAGGATAAGTCAAGGACTATGATAGGCTTGAGGGAAAGAGTTAAAAAGAGGACAATAGCTGGCATTTAAAAAATTTTCCCTGAAAACAGGATTGATTCCAATGGTTTTATAACATATTAAGCAAAGAAGTTATCAAAACAAGTGATCGTAATTTTTATTGTACTATCAAAAATTATGTGCTGCTTTGGATATCAATTCAAATGGAGAAATATGTACTTCCAACCGAAAATTGTTTGTGTTTCTCAGGCTGTTAATTTTGTCCCATTAAAATGTGCACCATTTCAAATACAGATGATTCATTAATTCATAGGGATGGAACAGTAAAGGCCATTCAAGATCCTTTGTAGATAAGGAGGGTATGGCTGGCCCAAAAGTCTGTTTCAGGTTAATGGTTGAGCCCACCTCCAGCTTCACAGGGTTTCTTCCCTCCTCAGGGTTCCAGTACCAGACCCTTTCCACTGCACCATCATAAGAATGTGAATCCTGACAGCCCACGTGGCAAAGTGACATGACTTGAAAGAGGTGACACAGTGGTTAGACATACCAGCAAACACCACCATTGCTCTGAGAGGCGGTCTCACTGATAACCTGAGAAGCCAGGTGCCACACCTGTGGGGTAGAAAGGCTTAGAAAATGTTAGGGTAGCTGAAATCTTGCCACAACAATACTGGCCCTCATCAGAGGAGAGTCCAGCATAAGAAGCAGGAATTCAAGAAGAAGGTCTTCCTTCTCCTTCCAGAGTCCCACCTCTGCCAGAAACACAGTAGAGCCACCTGCACACCATTAGAAGGATGGGAACTTTTTCTAAAACATATAAATATTTATTAAACACATACCTGTACTGTTCATCTACTAGTCATAGTTTATCTACTTTATTCCAAGTCCTTTTCTGAGGTAGCATGTTGATTTTCTAACCTCCTTTTGTGGGATATCAGATCGGGAAAGAAGGCAGTTTGCTCCTTTCAAATTATTTACACAAATACATTTCAAATATATTTCATAATTTAAGTCCTCATCCCAAAGGGATGCTGCATGACTATTACTGAACACATCTTGTTCCCTCAGCCAAATGGATGAATTCAATGGTACTTTTTTAGGTAATGCTTCATGAGAGCAAGATGCTTTGTCTAATTTGTTCCCTGCTATATTCTAAATGCCTACAACAGTGCCTAGTATGTAGTAGGTCCTCAATAAACAGCTGATGAATAAATGAATAAAAGTTTTGTTTTTTTTTCTTACAGCAGTAGATATCAGGCATCACAGCTACCTAGAAAACACTAATTGTCAACTAGAAAACACAGGAAGACAAAGGGTCAAATCAGAGCTTTCTAAGCTGGGAACAGTACTAATATGCTCTTCTCACTCAAAAACTCTTTTAAAAGTAACTTGAAAGTGTACAGATTTACACTAGATCCTGCTAGGAAACGGCTGATCTTTTTCAGAAACATGAAGACACGCTCCCTACCCCCACACCAATGATTGATTTTAACATAAAATGCCAGTTTCTAACCTGTAATTCTGCAGCAAAAAGTTACTTTTTGGAATGTGTTTCCAGTACTCCTGAGAACTTCTTTGTAGCTTGCTGACTGGCACAGTCTTTTCAGTCTATAAACTTTGTTTTGGGGGGACCGAGATCTAGGTAATATATCCAAAACAGTCTTAATTTAAACTCCTGTGGTTTGTGTGCAATTTTTCTACTGTTCAGCAGTTCATTCTGGGTTATTCATTAATATTAACTGATCATCTGTCATTAGAGTAAATGTGCAATATGCATTTCTTTTCCTTTTCTTGTCATCATTTATATTTTTTAAAGTTTAATATTCAGATAAAACTTTTCTCTTCCTTTTTTTTTTTTCTTTTTACAAATAAAACTACTCTCACAGAACCGCTAAAGTACAAGAGTTGTCAAAGAACCACTATAACAATCTTGACTTTTTCTACAGGTTGGAACAGTCATTTCATTTTGGTAGCCTTATACACTGTTGAGTAGATTAGAGACATGAGATAATACACTAAAGATCTGAAGTGACCTGCTTTTAAATCCTCAAAGGGATAATACATAACTGAGGGTGAATGGCTTGATTGATAGCCATTAGCCAAAGGGTAAGATAGTTGAACTTCACATAAAACTTCCATTAAGTTCTACACTCCTTTGATGCAGGATTATTCTATTTGCACTTAACACTACGGTGAAATTCATTGTAGAATTCACATTTGTATGTACACATACACTGTAACTAACACATATGTTTATATGTATATAAAATATGTCATGTTTTTATATGCTCTCATTGTTCATTTTACAGATTCTATTTCTCTGGAAGATCAGTGTGGAAAGATCTGAACAAAAAAGGAATGTATAATTAACCCTTAAAACTATAATATCCAGAAATGTGATGTCCTTGTTTTGCTTTCATGCTTATGTTGGGTAAAACAACATTCTATCAGTGATATCCTAATTTTGCTTCTCCTCCAGGATTTTAAAATAATAATGGAAAGATTCAGTCAGACGTTGGATGGTTATCTACCTGGGATGCTAAGGCGCAAGCTGCTTCATTGCCAATAGATGGGACTACACAGACTACACAGACGATAAAACACTTCTCTTGTGAAGATGCAATGCTTCCTCAAAATGTTGATTTTCAAAGAGCAACTTGGTATTTGGGTGGAATAAACTCATTTTTTGTAATCCGGTATGCCAATCCTAAGGATGTTTCATCTAACTGTACTACTATCATCTAGCTCAATTTATCATCCAGCAAAACAGACAAATAACAGAGGGAAAAGCAAACAGAGTGGACTCTAGAGACCCTTAGATATGAGAAAACAGTAGTCCAGGTAATAACCGCAGACTTATTATTCTTACCTTCACTAAGTTGATAAATATTTATTAAACAACTAATATATATCGATTACTGGGTTAAGATGTGAGGCAACACAGAGGAACAAAGAACACTTACACTGAGCTAGACAGTTCTAATAGTTTAACAGGTATTAACTATCTAATCTTCACAAAAAAAACAATAAAGTAGGTACTTCTTATCCTCAGATTACAGATGAGCAAACTAAGGAAGAAACAAGTTAAGCAAATGCCTAAAATCGACCATGCAGTAAGCAACGGAGGCAGGAACCCAATCAGTGCCATGTATCTCCTTAGTCCATGATCTTACTCTCTAAATTAAACCACTGACACAATTAGGAAATAAAGGGATAAAGGATAGAGTAATAAATTATGGCTTAAATGACCTTAAAATTATTTTATATTTACATTTAAAGTGAGCCTAGCCTTCGAGCCAGGAATTCCACTATGACGAATTTATCTCAGGAATACACTTGGACAGATTTACAAAACTATATATTTAACAATGAACATTTCAGCTTTGTCTGAGATAATGAAGAACTAGAAACAATCCTCTATCAGTTGGTTTGCTTTTAGCTGCAAGTAACAGAATATTTGACTAAGGTGGCTTAAACTACAGGAGTTTATCAGCCTATAAGAATTCCTGAAAAGAAGGTTCCAGAGTTAGTTCAGCAGCCCAAGAATGTCAAAGATTCAGAATCTTAATCTTCATACCCTATTATCCTTGGCATAATTTTGTTCTTAGGCTTCATTCCTCGTGGTTACAAGAAAGCTCCTGCAACTCCAGGCATCACACCTCACACAATCACATCCAAAGTCAAGAAGAGGACAGCTTCTCCAAGCATGTCAATTTTTTATCTAGTAGGAAAACCTATTCCAGAAACTTTATTTGGGCTCTTTGACCAGGTTTAGGCCTCATGCTCTATGCCTTAGCTGTAAGGAAGATCGAGAAAGTGAATAACTGGCATTTCAGCCGTTATCATGGGAAGGAGGATTTGCCAAAAAGGAAGAGGGGAAGCTCTTGCATGGGCAGCCGGTTGGGACTACCAGAAACCTCAAAGTCTAAAAATAGAATATCCATATAGTATAATATTGCACTGCTATCATAAATGATAATATGGGTAAGGGGTATCTTACATGAGGAAAAAAATCAAGGTATAAGAAATCTGATGTACACAAAAGATATACACCAAAAAGCTAACAATGGTTATCTCTTTGTGATAGGATTAGAGAGGTATTTTTACTTTCTTTGTATTTTTATAAATTATTAACATAATTTGCTTTTATAATAATAGGCTATTTTCAGTTTTGAAAAGCAATATAATTCAAAGAGAAAAATTATTTCCTATCAAAATATTAATGTTCTTTGGCTCAGCTTGGAAGCACAGAGTTGAACAGTCAAAAAATGAACAAGACATTTTAATCAAAATTTGTTTTGCATTACTGTCATGAAGAAATGAAAGAAAGACAAAAGAGAAATCAAGCAAATGGTCACTGGAGAATTTTAAACGTGGAAAAATAAAAATGTTTTGTTAAGAGATGATGATACAACTAAAATCTTAAAAGAAAGGGCTGTTGCAACTTAATATGTTAGAGGCATTGCTGTATGGATTTCTTCTCTTATGAGAATGCTTTTCACTCTTGCCAAGATCAGCTTTATGCTGGCCACAGAAATTAAAATAGTTTAAGAGAAGAAGGAAAATACTCTTATTTGGGGGAAAGTAATTCACAGTTTCAACAGCATGATGATATTGGCCAGTATTTTAGTGTTTCGTTAAAACAAATGGCTAAAACTTTTCTTGGTTAATTGAACATTTTAAATCATTTTAATTATATATAAACACTTCCCATTGCATGAACTTCAAACACCATCGAAGAATAAAAGTAAAAAATGAAATTCCTATTTCATTGCCCCCAGTAATCTTTGGCTTGTCTCCCTCCAAAGAAATAACCACTATTAAATTTAGGAGTTATCTCTTCAGATATTCTCTATATATTCAGATTTTTTTAACCTTAATTAAATCATACTGTACACATTGTTGTACCATGTGCTTTTTATAACATAATAGTATGTCTTGTATATCTCTCTATGTCATTACATACAGATCTCTCTCAAATTTTTTCAGGAGCTACCAAATCTATTTAAACACTCTTCTTTTGATGGACATTTAGACTATCCCCAATACCTTGCTTTTATAAAAAATGCTGCAGTGAACATTTTACACATCAAGTTTTGTGCAGGTCCATGGATAGTTTAGTAGTATACGTTTTTAGAAGTGAAACTGCTAACTTTAAATGTATATACATTTAAGATTTTGATAGACAGTGACACAACACCCTCCAAAACTGTTTTACCAATTTCACACTCCATCCAGCAGGATTTGAAAATGCTTGTTCTTTCCATCTCAGCAGCACTGAACATCAACAGATGTGGGGAATATTGTTGTATTTGTTTTAATTCATACTGGGAGTACTAATAGTGAGGCTGAACTTCTTTCATGTGTTTACACAAATAAACATTTATACTAATAGCTGTGGCTTGGATTTAAATTGGGCTATTATTACATGAGAACACGATGGGTTGATCACTTATTATATTAGCCATATTCATCTTTACTTTATAGAAATATGCTCTCTCAGGTACTTTATATTTTTATAATTATAAAAGATATATATATATATATATATATACACTTTAATTGTAGTATATTTTTAATACAGAAACATATACAGAATAAACATCACCTGTAATTCTACCACCTTTAGATACTCAATAATAACTTTTTCATATTCTACTATATACAATTATAAATGTATATAATATGTATTATAATATAGCCACATTATACATATATCTATTAGAAGACATTTGTTTTCAAAATTGAGGTCATATTGTACATATTATTTCATATCTTTTGTCTCACAACAGTATTTTATAAATACTATTTGTTTTTACATTAATTGGCCTTCAAATGGCTGCCATATGGCTATATCCCAAATTTATTAGCCAGGCCTTTATTTTTCATTGAACTTATAAACTATTCAATTTTTTAAAATTTAAAATAAGATCTGCTAAAAATCCTTACAGGTTAAATTTTATATTCCTCTCTATTTCCTTCATATAAATTACTATAATTAAAATGATTGGCTCAAAGTATATAAACATCTTTAAATCTTGGGATTTCTACTTATATTTTAAACTCTGCACATGTGTGTGCAACTTTTCATAATTTATACTTCCACTAGTGATGTTTGAGAGTGCTCATATTTCTATAAGCTTCAAACAACAGGTATGAAACATAGTTTTTAATCTTTTATAATTTAATAGATTAAAATATTATATTGTTTAATTAGAATTCCTATAATCACAATTTATATTGAACACTTTGTGTTTAACTATTAAATAAAAATATATTTATATATTTATTCTTCACTGAATTTCCTAGACATATTCTCTGTCTACTTTTCAATTCAGTTGTCTACTTTTTCATATTGATTCATAAAATCTCTTTATACAGTAAAGACATTAACATTTGTTTCTGGTTTCTTTTATTTTTTATCATTTACTTCTTTAATAAATCTGCCATATAAATAAGGTACAGATTCAACTTAAGGAAAACTATGTGACAATATAAATGGAAAACAAATACTGCAAACAATTGGCCTAAGTTTAGAAATCTTGAAATATACATGGGCAATGTTCATGCTTCTAAAATGCATTCTAGGGCTTCCCTGGTGGCGCAGCGGTTGAGAATCTGCCTGCCAATGCAGGGGACACGGGTTCGAGCCCTGGTCTGGGAAGATCCCACATGCCGCGGAGCAGCTAGGCCCGTGAGCCACAATTACTGAGCCTGCGCGTCTGGAGCCTGTGCTCCGCAACGAGAGGCCGCGATAGTGAGAGGCCCGCGCACCGCGATGAAGAGTGGCCCCCACTTGCCGCAACTGGAGAAAGCCCTCGCACAGAAACGAAGACCCAACACAGCCATAAATAAATAAGTAAATAAAATTAAAAAAAAAGAACTTTAAAATGCATTCTACTGTGATATTTTCAAATAACCATCAATAGCCAAAATTATATGAAATTCCTTTTTGAGTGTCCTAGAATCAAACTATATCAGCATTAGTAGGCTCTTCAAGAAAGTTTTCAGTATCTTAATGAAATATACAAGTATATATTTTTTCAAGCCTAATGTTAAGCCTAAGTTTTGAAGTAAGATAAAGGAAATTCAAAATGATGCTTTGTTAACTTCAGTAAGATACTTAACTTCTCTGTGCTTCCTTTTCCTCATTTATAATAATATGGATGAATAATAAGACTAGGTATCTTACAGGGTTGTTTTTTAAAAATAATTAAATTGTGTAATTTATGTAAAGCACTTAAAATTATGCTAAGCTGGAACAAAATTGTCACTCCATAGATCATGATAATAACTATTTTAGAATTATTTATATTACTTACCAAGAAATTCCTGTACCATTAAATTGTACAGCAAACAAAAAGCAATTTTACATAAAGTCTATTATTCCCTTTGGGAAACTCTTTTAAGTCAGTTTATGTCTGATGAAAGCCTGCAGTGTATTGGTCTTTTGAGAAAGCATGAGCATTTTTGAAGCACTGGTGACTCAGATTGATGTGTTCCTTCCTCTTTGGTGTTCATTCTTACCTCTTGGACAATTGACACAGAAAAGACATGGCCTGAGGGCATTCTTTTCCACAATGTCTCTTCCATAGATTTGACCCAGACCATGCATATGGCTCCCGGTAGGTGGATTTTATTTAAACGAATGAGATTGTCCAATGTTTAATTCATGACACAAGAATTTAAAAGCACACTGATAGAGAGGGTAGATCAAAATACAACTCAATGGGGATCATATTTTTATAAACTGCAGGCTGCTCCTTATAAAGTAGATATATAAAATACGAAAACACGTAATTCAAAAAACATCCTCATATTTAGAACTGTATGCAAATACCAAAGACTGATGAACTGCCTGTAAATTTCTACCACTACTTTGTGACTTTCATTTCTGCTCATCACTGACAAGGCTTCATGCACAATTTAAAAGCCTGTTTTTAGAAAAAAGAGGATGGAAACATTGTGTTTGAGCATCCAGAGAATCTGGCAGCCTACCTGGACCTCATTCAAGTGCTCTGCTCCCCCAACCCCTTGCATGGAAAAAGGTGGTTAGCTCTAAGAGAGGAAAGAAAACATAACATGAAAGTCTTCTCAAAAAACACATCTGAGAAAGCTCTAAAGAGTGAATAATAGAAAACAGCCAACACTCAGCCGCTGGGGGTTGATAACTTGGTTTGTTTTTCTTTCCACTCCCTCCTACTGCCTGCCTGCCTTTTGGTCACTTCACTACTCCTTGGCACATATAGGAGGGGGAATGTGTGTAGGGTCAGACAGGGGAAGGGAGAAGATCATCAGTCAATTTTGCATCTTGCTAGTAGTTCTAGAGAAAGGTTGGGTTGAAACAGAAGAAGGCAATGAGGATTAAGGATTATCTGTGACTTTCAAAGACCATTGTTCCTTCATTATTATGAAAACTCAGCAGTGGGCTGCAGGCTCACTCTTATTTATTCATGCACATGCAGAAAGTGAATACAATAAGCATTTCCATATAGTCCAGAACTCACAGCTCTGAAAGTAAGAGTAATGTTTAGAAATGCTATTGTCTTTTTTTAAAAAAAAAAAGAAAGAAAGAAAAAAAAGAAAAGAAAAACAGCAATTTAGGTCAGATAAAATTAGAGAAAGCAAAAGTCCAGCTGTTTTTAGGCTTTATCCAATATTAGTAACATTGTGGTTTTGCAACAACATATAAAATGTGCTTTCAGAGGTGTTTTTCCGTTTAATTCCTTAACTTCTAAATGTTTGCTATTTTATCCATATGTTTCTAGTTTGTGTACATTGAATATTCTTAAGACGTCATTTTGCAAGGCGTATTTGATGTTCAATAAGACTTTTTTGTTATCGTTAGAAAGCAGAAATCATGATTTGTAGAGGGAAATTTTACAAGTTTGAAGATTGCTTTTGAGGTTTTGCTTCATTTCCCTTGACGTCTTTTGGAAAGAAAAATGTATTCCTCCATCTGATACTAAAAAGAGCCTTCATGCTGAAAATAGAAAAACAGAGCAGGAGGCAAGGTTGGGAGGTGAGGGCTCTGCTGTCTTTATGAACTGCTACTGTTCAAAATCAACCCACCCAACTCTGTGAAAGTACAGCTTCAGCAATGAAAGATGTTTAAATAGTGATAATGGACTGCAAATAAAGGGACTCTTATCTTTGGAATTTTGAAGTAGACACCAGGAAGCAGTGCAAATTTAGTTTAAGGCTTACCCCCAAAGCTGAACTTTCATCTTTTATATGTCAGTCTGTGCTTATGTGCTTCGGGAATACATAACGGAGCTTTAGAAGCCTGGCTAGTCACATAAAAAAATAAAACTTACAGTGCTTTATATAAAAATCAGAAATTTGAGGTAAGATTATTTTTTGTATTTTCCCAGGAGCACAGTGTCAGATGAATGTGGGAAAGATGTGACAATAGCACACATTGTGCTATTGTCACGGACAGCAGAATAATAAATCTTATTCCATCATTCATTCCTTCATCCATTCAACATTCATTTATTCATTCATTCACTTATTATTCTACTATCAGTAGCTGCTCCTCAAATTGGGAAAGATAAAGTAATTATGATCATAGATAAAGCTCATTTTAAAATAATTCATGCAGCTCCTCTCTCTAATTAATCCAAAGGCAGCTGATAAAAAGAAGATTAAATGGCTTTAGAAGTGGTAAGAAAGATTCTAACCTGGAGCAAAAGAATAGTTTCTTTCAATAGCCTCAGGTTTTTCTCTTAACTGTTAAGAGAAAACCAGTGGCCCCCAAAAGAATTCTTTTATCTCTCATTGATAAACTGTCTCATCTTTCCATCAAAAAAGCACTCTCTCATGGAGTTCTCACTATTTTTCGAATTCAGATTTTGTTACTGCAGCTCATCTGTTCAGCTTGGATTCCCAGGATGCAGCATCCCAGTGGGACTCTGGCCAATTGGCTCTGGACACCCTCCTCCAGGTTTCTCAGTCCCCTGACCTGAGCACTGGCTCAAAGGCTCTGTCCTGGTCTGCTAAAGCCCTCCCTGTTCCAGTCTCCACTCAGCTCAGTGCTGCATGGACAGCAATCTGGGCACTCAGTTTTTCCTTCCTTGAAATGGTCTCCCTCCATCAAGAGTTCCTGATGCTCTTAGTGCTCTACTTTTACTCTTTCGTGGGCAAACTCTCTAAGCACATAACCAGGGGCAATGAGTTACAATATTCCTTCCTGCCGATATCTTTGCATTTCAAACAGGGTTATTTTTCACAGCAGAAATGCCTTCTAATGTCCATTTCCCTTAGCACCCTGTTTATTTCCTTCTAAACTTTCAGAACCCTCACTTATAATTGTTGTATTTATTTTAACTTCTTTCTAACTAGACTTTTGGCCTTATGAAAAGTGGAAACATATTGATCATATTTACTGTTAGATCTTCTGGGTTTTGCATAGTACCTGGCATGCAGTAACTACTAAACATATATGTGCTGAATAAATTCATTCATTTATCCATTCATCTATCCATCCATCTGTCCATCCATCCACCCATCCATCTATCCATCCATCTAAGATTTATTGAGCCAGATGCTACGCTAGGTAATGGGGAAGTTATGACAGACCCCGGGGAAAATAATTAGGGCCAAGAGGGCCTCCTGATGCCCTTCAAATCACAATTCACTGGCAGCTGCTTACACCACTTGTGCAGGCCAGCCCTGGACAAAGGTTAGAGGGGTGAAGCATAAGCAAGGACAGAGCTCACAAATCATTGGCTCCTGACATTTGCAACAACTTTGAAAGTATTTAGAACTGTTACCTTCAACTTCAAGGCTCCAGTACTTACCCTGCCAAGAAGCCTTTTGACACTCTAACCCCATCACTTCCTCCCCCACCACTGACTCACCACAATTGGCAGATCTCAGGATTGATGGTCTAAGAATTGAAGAGAAAGTCCCTAGGTCAGGGTCCTAAGGCTCTGGAATTCTCTCCCTCCCATGCTCTGCTTTCTTCTACACAGGGCAACGTGCCAAAAGAACCCGTTTTATCCCTGCAGTGCACAAGTGACATATGAATACCCAAGACTTCTGAACCTCTCTTTCCCTCATTCTGCAACTGGGCCCTAATTGTTTTGATAGCTGAATCTGTCCTATCTAAAAAGGTTAGGTACTCATTTGAACCTGAGAATTAGCTAGAAAAAGGAAACTGTGAAAAATAGATTAACTAAAACCTTCTAATGCTATGTTAATTATACACAACAGTAACTTTCAGATTATGTACGAGAATAACAAGTGATTTGACACAATGAACAAAGAAGAAATGTGGTAGTTTCTCCTGCTAGTACAAATTTATAGGCAGCACAAAATAAATTTAACTATAAGTTAACTACATATTATTCAAGGTGACACCTTAGTTTTTTTTTAATGAGACTTTAGTAAATTGTGGTTATGTTTCTCAAAAACTTTGCCCAGTTATCATTTATCTCTTATAAAGTATTATTAAGCTTTTCAGCTTCATAAAATGTTATATAGTTGTTTGTGACTATTAATTCTCATATTTTTGTAGATCTCTATAATTATTCTTATTTTAGAGATATAGTGGGAGAAACAAAACTGTTTCAATGAATCTGAAGATAATTAGAGAAAATACAATTGCTAAATGAGGGTTAAGAACTCAAATTCCTGAAATGTTGATTCAACTATTCAACAAATATTTAAAGATCTATTTAACATTTATGATATAAGAAAACTGACATAATTCTACATATCTGTTTTTGCCCAAGAAGAGAATAGCTAGACATGTCATTTGTGAGAAAAGAAAAAAAAAGAAAAAGAAAGGAGGCTAATCTATAGGTTTCAATCTCTTAAAACAGTGCTTACAGATGGAGTTTTGACTCCCATGTTGTCTCTAAGTTATTTCAAGTACTGCTAAACAATTTTCAAAGACCATAAAAACCAACTAAATATGTCATATTAAAATTGAAAAAAAACATTGTTTGGTATGCATCTATTCTTAATTCAACAAATATCTCTTTAGTACCTTGTTATATATTATCTCACCTATATAATTCAATAAAATTGATAGAGACTTTTAAAAAATATGTACTACACATTTTCAGGACAAAAATATATAAATCAAACTAAAATAAAAGACCATACAGAAAATGCAGGTGAAAGAAAATCCTATGGTTATTAAGCTTGGAACAATCTTCTGGTTGAAAACCAAAGCAAAATGGAATCAGCAACTGAATTACCATTGTCTAATAAAGAAGTATGTACCAGTTTATATATGTTAGGATGATTTTAATGGCTATGAAAAAATAATCCAGCTCAAATTGGCATAAACAATTAGGAAATACATTGGCTCAGATGACTGCAAGTCCAAAGCCAAGATCAGCTTTAAGAGTAGTTGATTCAGCTACTTGGAGATGTAATCAAGAACCCATGTCCTTCTCTCCTTTCTAACATCTACGGTATTGGGCTTCATCCTAAAGCTAGTCTTCCCATGGCTATCTGGTGGTAGGAAACCATCAAGCTACACGCTTCCTTGTATATGTTGGATCAGGGTTTCTCCACCTCGACACTACTGACACTAATGACATTTGGGCCAAATAATTCTTTATTGTGCTGTCCTGAGCCTTGTAGGATGCTTAGTATCATCCTTGGCCTCTACCCACTAGATGCCAGTAGCATCCGCCAAGTTATGACAATCAAAAATGTCTCCAGACACTGCCAAATGTCCCCTGGGAGGCAAAACTGCCAACAGCTGAGAACCAATGATAAGGTTCTCATATAGGAAAATTCCCCCAGAAGCCCTTGGAAAACATCTCAGATAAAATTGACCTAAATTGCATGGCCATACCTAAACCAATCATAGCCAAGAAGATTAGAAATACTTTCATTAGTATTATACCTCAATAAAACTGGGGCGGGGGCGGGGGGGGAGGGAATAAATACTTTCATTAGAACTAATTAGGTCAAATCCCTGGTAACAGGAGCTTCCCTTCAATCTAAGGAGCTACATAAGGGAAGGTGGATTCCTGAACAAAATCAGGGTTTTATTAAAAGGAAACAAAGGTATAATGGATTCAGAGTAGGCAACCAACAAAATTCACAAAACAGTTCCTCAGAACAAACAAGATGGACTCTGATATGCATATATAAAAGAAATTACTCAGGTAAATCTTCATAGAGAAAACACTGAGAATTGTGGTTGACTCATATTTAAATCTTCGCTGCGCACATTCAATGTGCCAGGCTATTAGGTACTAGAGATAGGGTAGTGACCAAGACAGATCCATTTCCTGCCTTCATGGAACTTATGGAAGACACAATTGAAAGAGGTCGTTACAAAAAGTATGGTGACTGTTATGTCATCAGGTGCCATAGGATTATAACCTCGCCCTTCCTAAGAATACAGGAATGCCTCTCTGGGGTTTGCCTGCTTTGCTCACTCTCTATTCCTAGCAGATAGAAAAATGGATGGCTCATAGTTGATTCTTATAAATACTTATTGAATAAATGAATAAACGAATGCCAAATATTAAGCTTCTACCATGCGTCAGGCACCATTCTAGATTTTAAAAGTAAATCTTCTTAGTTAGGAGAAAGAGACGGCAATCAAATAAATGACATGGCCAATATGTAAAACAAGCCTGGCTTGTGATGTAACTAAGAACACAGGTATTTTTCTGTTTCAATCTTTCTCTTTACTTAGGTGAAGGAGGAGAGTTTACTTGGCTTTAGATGAAACAATAGTGGGCATTAACTCTTAGGTAATTCAGCCTATGGTTACTTTAAACTGCAAATGTAATCTTAATCCAGAAATTGAATGACCAGTCTGAGGTAATTATTAAAATTTTCAATTTGATTTGGTATTAAGTCTTCTTGCCTGCCTCCCTTGTAACAGCTTTAGGCTGGAAGGCGAAGTCCTCATCCCTCTGCCCTCCCTGCCTCCCAGCCTCTAATCCTTTGTAGATATTTTGTTCCTGACTCAGGTAAAAATGAAAATTAACAAAGCCAAGAAATGGGGTCTGGGGAACATTGCTGGGACTAAAGTGAGCGAGGTACTTGCCTCAGGTGCAAAATTTAACCCCAAACTCCAGAACCAAGATAAATAACATATAATGAAATATTAAATATTATTTATAAAATTGATATTAAAATATTAGTGTTGATTTTAATATGAAAATATATTTTTTAATATTTTTAAACCAAAAATAATTTTTAAAAATCCATGATGAACAAAATATCAACATGTTAAATAAAGACAGCATCAGTAATGATGCCTTGGTGAGCCATACTGGAGCCTGGGGCAAAAGGAAGATTATTAGTAATACTAAGTCGTGGCAGTGAGGCTTGTGAAAGTTGGATGGATTTTAGAGATACCTTGTAGGTAGAATGGTAAAGATTAATGACTGACTGATGTAGCAAGTTGTACAGTCACTCTAATTATTGGGAAAGGGAACATAGGAAGATAAGCAGGTTTGGTAGTTAAAGTAAATTCAGGAAAAATAGTGGTCAAGTTGAGATTATGGCACCTGAAACGCTTTCATCTGCTCATGATGTCCAAAGGGCCCTTGATACATGGGTGTAAAGTTTATGATAATATCTTTAACAGAATTAATTGCAACATCAGGAACCCTGAACAGACCTTTAAGGGAGAATACTCAATGGAGACAGTTCTTTGGGGTCTGGTGAGAAGAAGTAAGTGGGGCCCCCAAAACAATGGAATCCAAGTAAACAGCTTCTGGAAGTCCATTTTGATTCAGATTAAAAAGCAGACTGGCTGGGCTTCCCTGGTGGCGCAGTGGTTGGGAGTCTGCCTGCCAATGCAGGGGGCGCGGGTTCGCGCCCTGGTCTGGGAGGATCCCACGTGCCGCGGAGCCACTGGGCCCGTGAGCCACAATTACTGAGCCTGCGCGTCTGGAGCCTGTGCTCCGCAACAAGAGAGGCCGCGATAGTGAGAGGCCCGCGCACCGCGATGAAGAGTGGCCCCCACTTGCCGCAACTGGAGAAAGCCCTCACACAGAAACGAAGAGCCAACACAGCCATAAATAAATAAATAAATAAATAAAATATTAAAAAAAAAAAAAAAAAAAAAAGCAGACTGGCTAAAGGAATGAATGGACTATGTGTCCTAACAATTATTTCCCATTCACACTGTTTCATTCAATCCACTTTTTGATAAGAATCAAACAGCAGGCTGTAGTTACCACCTTTGGAATGGGCTGAGAATTCAGGCATCTGTGTTGCAGATTAACAGCAGATAAAAACCAACTGACTAGACAACACTTCTTTAATATTACAGAAGTCTAACTAAACTTTTTGCCAAGGCTCTCCTATGATTAGATAGTGAGAAGGCCAGGGCTGTGATATATTTTGGTGTAAATTTTTTAAACACGATTTCTCTCTCACGGCTATAGAAGTATCTCAATACTCTAGCAACAAAATACCTGATTATAAACAATACTGGTGGGAGCACACCTTTCAGGAGAGTTAGCATCAATATGTAGTAAGGTACTAAATGAACCTACATAATATATGGACAAGATAGATGATAATACATTAAATTTATGGAAATAGTGTAAAGAATCCTGTTTTAGAGAAATCAATCTTAAACCATTCTGTCTGATAGCTATTAGGCAACAGAAGCTCTCACTCTCTGATGCCACTCCTAATAAATTAATAATAAAAATTCATGAATAAATCATGTATTAGGGTATATAAGGGAAGGGATACAAATTCTAAAATGTGATAAAATCAACATTTTAAAACATTATGCGTTTCAGAAATTATTGTAATTTGGTTTTCCACTTTGCAATTTTTATACATTATATAAATTAATCTATAAAGGAGCACAAAATTAATTTGAGGTATAATGCACCAAATATATGTACATAATTAATAATTATATTAAGAGATAATCTTGATCATGGCTTCTTCAAATTCTCATAATTGGGAAGCTGTGACTAACTCTGCTCTATACCTCTAGGGATATTAAGTCTCAATATAATTAAAACAAGCAAATAAAACCTCTTTAAATATTTCAATTGGTCTTATTACCATCTTGTAACAAATCATTACATTAATTATATTAAATGATCTTAATTAATATTAATTAACCATAATATGAATTAATGAACCATAGAGATGATTTCACTGATGAATTATTTCTTTGGAAAGTCACTGTTTTGCTTGGATTTCTTGTATCTGCATTAAAGGCAATTTTCCAAGAGAACCATTAGCCTCTCTGAATAATTTTCTTTGTTAATCTCTGTGTCAAAATGTTTTTCAATTGCCTTTTCTATTTAAAGGTTTTTCAGGCTATGAATAATAAATAATATGTGAGTCGATCAGAACTGATTCAAGAACAATTTGCGTCCCTAAATGTATAAAGTATATATGGGGCCAGGGTCTGTAAGGATGGAAAATTTTCAACTTAGAAATGGATACAACTAAGATGAAGTATTGATCATCCCATGGTTTTAGTAAACTTTTGAACTTAAAAAATCTAAAACAATCTTGTAAAGATTACAGAAAAACAGCATTTAGAAAACATTCAGCTCACGTATCAATACTCTCCTCAAGACGTGAATATGCTAAAAATCCCATTTTGTAAACAGGAAAGTGAAAACCAAAATCCACACCGTCTTAGATATTTGGCCAGTGAAGTAAGATGTGAAATAGAAATAAGAAGTAGAACTCTTGAATGAGGGGGAGAAAAATATTGTTGTTTGCAGACTGTTCAGAAATTCATTCATTCAATATCTTTATACTGATTGCTCCAGGCACTGTTCTAGGCGCTGGGAATACAACAATAAACCAGATAGACAAAGTCTAACATCCTTTCCATCTTTAAGTTTCTCTATTCTGTGATTCATTATTAGTTCTCTACTAAGTGCCATACTGTTCTATGGGACCTCAGTATGACTAAGATAACAGAGACCAAAAATAACAGGAGCATAAACAACACAGGTTATTTCTCTTGCACATAAAAGTCCGAATAGAGCTGCTTAGATCTGTAAAGAAAGCTCTGCTCAAAAAGTCCTAAGAACCCAGATTGTTTCCAGTTTTCTTCCTGGTCATGCCTGGAAATAAACTCTTTTTCCATGGTCTTAACTAGAATTCTGGCTACCACATAAAATTCCAAGAATAAGATGAAGGAAGAAGAGAAGAAGAAACAGAAAGCACACGTATACAGTCTTTAAAGGAAATTCCTAGAAGCTGCTACATTATGTTTCTGCCAGCATCCCATTCAACAGAATTCTGTTGGCTTCACTTGTCTGAAAAAGAGACTGGAAAATGTAATTTTTTGTTTTGCTTTTATTTTCTAAAGAGGCAGCTACAGACCCAGCAAAAAAAAAGAAAAAAAAAAAAAATGAAGGTTGTAATTCAGATAAAGCAGGTATTGGGGTAGAAAACTAGCAGCCTCATCCAAACCGGGCAACCACAAGATCATCTTAACATCAACCTCTGAGATCTAGTACAGTGCTTCTCACCTCCAAGTGTCTGTCTGAGCACTAAGTTCCAAATGAAGCATAATACAACTACAAACATGAACTTAAATCTTTAAATTTTTTGGATATCCCATTTATCTGCTAAAGGAAGAGAAATCTATAAATAGCCACTGGATATGAGAGGAGGTTTAAAGAAAGAAGAGTATGATGCTCATCTTCTACAGAGCTGCCTCTCTCTACATTTTGTCAAACTGGTTACAATGTTAGTATTACAAACTGCTTTGAACATACTAAGCAGATAATCATAGGATGCAGGCCTAAAATACGCTGCTTGCTGTAACTTTGAGTGGTTGCTGAACTAGGTGGCTGTCAAATCCAATTTTCACTGCCCTGATAAGGAACATGGGTTGCATCATCCTACATCAGCATGTTTTAAAGAAATCTTGTATAGAAGCAGTAGTGCTAAAATTACTTGCTTGTCTGTGATTCTGTTCACCATGATTATATGGTAAAGTATGTGTGGACATGTACTACAGAAGGGGTCATGTCTAAGTGGAAGAGTTTTCTCAGAGAGTAAAACTTTAGCACAAGACTATACACTTTGAGTGGTCTGGAATGAAAGAACTCAATAACCTCTAACATTATCTAGGCTTGTGTTTAGAGTTAACTAAGATTTCTTTTAGTGACATTCCAGCCTAAGTGAAAACCATTGATAATTTTATAAAATGAACCTGAAACCTTTCAAAGACCGTACTCAAGTTTCCCATCATGGAGCTCTGTATGTTGAACCAAGTGTGTGAGTTTATTAAGGTATTCCCCATTGCAAAAAAAGGTTTACTTTACCCATTAAAACCTCACTCAAATGGATATCAAGTATCTCCTGTGTCCTGTTACATGATGTAATTTAAGTCTGAAAATGGCCATGCTTTGCTTTAAAGAAAGTTAAAATCTTGCTCAATGGAAGCAATAGAGTATATCACTGATAAGGTGAAGGAGATCCAGTAAAGGGTCATGACTTAGCGCTTTCTGGACAAACAATGAAAAGAAAGTTGTCTGCTCCCATGTTATGTGGCATCAATAATTCAGCCTATTTTAACACATCAAAAATCCTTTGCATGCTTTGAAGCCAACCATTCCATAAACACAGTACTAGATGGCCATGGCAGCCTCCCCCTTACAATGTAATCATGGTAGAGCTATTGAACAATTATGTGTAACTGTGTACTAACCACTGAGATAAATAAGTAAATATATATATACATATATATATATATATATATATATATGTGTGTGTGTATATATATAAAAGAAAGAAGGAATCCCAATTTTAAAAGAGTTAAATAAACAGTTCAGGAGGAGAAGGAATCTGACTAGAAAATACAAAATTCTGACTCAAGATTCCTATGACCAATGTCATGAGAGAAATAAAAAGCTAATGAGGGAAAGATCACATCGGTCTGAAGGAATCGGAAAACATGTAAGGTGAAGATGGCATTTGAAAAACGTCTTGAACAGTAGGTAGACACAGAAAAGAGGGCTTTGGAGGTATTGTGAGATGGGGGAAATGAGGGCTATGTTTAAGATAGAGTAATTAGTCAATTTCTATGTGCACACAGTAATAGTAGAAGCAAAGTGAAGAAAGAATGGAGAGGTGAGTGGTTACCATATTATGAAGGGCACTGATGAGGAAGTGAGGAATGCTATAATACTTTAGAATCATGCCATAACCATTACAGATTTTTGCAAAGAGGAAGTCATGATAGAGCTGTACTTTTAGGAGAAAAATACACAACATCAGGATGTCAGGCAGAATGGATGGAAAGGCTACTTAGAGGCCAATATCATTGTTATCACATGCTACAACACCAGGAGCATCTTGGTTATTTATGTAGAACTCTAAAAAGGGCAGTATTAGCATTTACCAAATCTCTTCTTTTTGGAAGGATGGCTTCCAAGCATAGCATTCTAATTCAAATTTTCTTCAATCAAGAAACCTCCCCAGATCAATCTTTTCCATCCCATTATTTTCACTCCTGGTAAGAGAATTTAGCAACTGTCCACATTTAAATGTTGCATTTCCCTCGGCTAGATCATGAACATCCTAGGAGCAGCTAAGATAAAGGAGGCTACTGGCAGCAAAAGTGAATCTTATCTCATAATAAAGCTGCAAATTCATCTGGGGGAATCAAGTCAGACCAGGACATATCTGAAAGGCATGCTATTTTCTCTCTTCAACAAAAAGAGGAAAGTTAGGAGATGGGGGCAGAAATGTTGCGTGACTGTGAATTTGATCAGTTGGTTTCAATCCCAAACTACTTAAACACAAGCTATTTAAACAACAGCAGCATTTTTAAATTATGTAATTCTACAGTGGGAAAGGAGTGCCTCAGGGGACAGGATTTTCCCTAGAGTCCTGTAAAAATAATGAATACATCAAACAAGGAAAATAGATTTGTTCTGTCTCTACAAATTGGCATGTAGATGTTTACCTTCTGTAACATGTTATGGCCTCAGATCATTTACTAAAAATTACAACTTTGCAGTGTCTTCAAGGGACTGAAGCACTCTCATACATTTTTCCTTTTTATGTGAGATGTGTATGAGGCAGATATTTGCTTTTAAAATAAGAAAGAAGGTTTAGACTTTTTTTTAAGTCAGGGAACATACGACAAAATATGCAGCAAAGATTATTAAATCAAATCTGATGTAAAACAGTGATTTTATCTTCTCTAGACAATCCCCCTCCCACAATTTTATCACTTACATGACAATTTATTTAGCTGAACATAATATAAGCTTTTCAAGCCAAAAGCTTTACAACTGCATTTCTTTAGACAACATCAAAAAAAATCTGATGAGAAAACTTTAGAAAAAGTGGGCATATGAGTGTCTGTGTTCTCTTGTTTGTGATGATACCAAGTTGCTTAGTAATTACATGACATTCAGCTGACACTGGTATTGGCCTAGGATGAACCAACAGATTTGATAAGACATTGAGCTAATCTGGATTGGCAATTTTTATACTTCTCTATTTAGTTATTTGAAGAAAATTGTACGAATATAGTGCAATATTTGTTGATGTATGCCAAACTACTTAAAAAATCCAGTAAGGAAGACAGTGAAATTAAAAAGGCTAATGGCTTTTGAAGGTATAAGTAAAGTAGCAGTTCATACGTAAATGACAAGGGAGGAAAAGGCAAAACATCTGGTTCACGCAAAACAGGAACTTTGGATCCAATCTAAAAACTTGCACTTTGTTCACATAATGAGAGCCAGCTGAAACCAGGCAGGGATAAAATATTGGACTCTGTCACCAGCCATAAAGCCCTTCCTTCAGAGTTCTAGCTCTTCCTTCAGAGTTCCTGAATTAATACTTTTTTTTTCTATTCAGACAAAGCTGTAAAACTGCCTGAAGATAACAGTCCTCTCAAAATGAAGGGAAAAAAAATCTTGCCTCTGTTATTACTTGATGGATTCAGTTATTTGTACAAATACATATCTTTTACTTCTCTTCTGACAAAGAAAGTTAGATGTATCCTAAGCAAAGAATGAATTCATAAATTTATCAGTAATATATTTTCTAGGTCTAAAATCAATCACGACCCCTCCTCATCCTATCATGCACACAAGTAAAGAGAGAAAGAGGGAGGAAATAAAACATGCACATTGACCCAGGAGAATAAACTTCAATCCAGTCAAAGCTTTGGGTTATTTCAAAGCTTTTCTTGTGAGTGGAAAAGATCAGATATCTAGGTTTAACTAATTTCATAGGGTCTTACAGGATAATGCTTCTTAGTAGTCATTATAAATATGTCCTGTATTGCACCCCTATTCTATGTCAACCACTGCTAAACACTTTACATTCATGACTTCATTTACTCTCCACAATAACCCCATGAGTTAGTATGTACCCATTTTACAGATAAAGAGGAATTTTAGGCTTAGAAAGGATAAGGGTAGGAGCCAAGACTTCAACTTGGGTTTATCTGACTCAGAATCCAAGGGCCCTTAACCATGAAGCTTTAATAGAATGCATATCATAATTGGATCAATTATACTGATCATTGTTCATCACTCCTAGTAGTTTATTTGATAAGCAATTAACTAATTATTCATCTAACTTGCCGTATGAAATTGCTTGTGTCTATAATTATTTACAGGTGAAAACAGAAGGACTTGCTAGTGTGATTGCTAACATTATAGACATGATGCCTCTGTTCAACAAAGAAAAACACCTGGGCTCAGCTGCAGTTCAAATGTAAAAAATATTTTTAATCCCTGACTGCATTAATCATGAACTATAAATGACACAGCCCATAAGTTCTTTAAAAAAATAAATAAATAAAAGATACCATTGTTTTAGTCTGAGAAGGAATCAACAAGGTTTAAAACTATGATTGCTAGTAACCAAGCAAACATCACAGGTTCGCTGTTAGTCATTACTGTCTCCTTTATTTACTTGACTTTTCCATTCCTAAACTTGGTAGACTACGTTGTTAGAGATGTATACATTCCCAACCAGGTGGAGAAGAAAAGCCTCGGGGTTCACACCCTCTCAGTTATATAATACTCTTCTTGTCAACCCTGGAGGAATTAGGAATTGGCCCCCAAATTTGTTATCAATATGTCAATTAGATCATCATTTATATATGGTCCATGGAGAATGAATCACTAGATATTTGGTTTAGAAATTTCCTTTCACTACATAAGAACACAGAAGTAGTTCAAAAAATTAAAAATAAAAGTTTTTATTGTCCAAACACTTTTTAGTTCTGAACATATGTCCATCAGTGTAAAAACATATAGATATGTACCAAGTCCCCACGGCACCAATCACTAAAAGAACTGATCTCATATGGAAATTATATTTATTCATTACTATTCCTTCTAACACTTGTATTTGTTGATTAACACATAAATTAGGACACGTGTGAAAAAATGATCCTTGAATGTTTAATTCTTTAAATTCCACCAGAATATTTCTTCCATTTGGAATTTTTCTAAAGATAGTCATAAATTCTGACACTTTAATCTTATTAGTTCTTGTAAAAATAGCAAGACAATATTTTACTTTATTTTGACAGGGACAATACAATATTACATATTACTGGATATATTTTTTAAAAATTTTCTATTACGTATCAAGAATCTTAGAAAGCATAGAAAGGTAAAGAGTATATCCTTTACTTACCTAGTAGCTGCCAGCATTTTTCATTGTGAGTGAAAAATTCTCTTTTATTCTTTTGTCAAATAACAGTGGAGGCAATATTAGTCACAGTTTGCATGGAAACATGCCAATATAAGAAAGTTAAATAACATTTCTCTACAGGCCTATTGAAAATGGCCCATGGCCTTTGTGAAGATATAAAATATGACTAAGATACAAGTCAAAACAAAGTAAAACTGGAGAAAGAAAAGAAAAAGACAGTAAAGTCTACTTTTTTTGGTACCACTTACAAGTATCCTAAAGCCATGTTGAAGGACAAGAGAAATGAGACTTCGGTGTCTCCTGTCAATCCTCTCAGGAGCTACAAAAGGAAAGAAAACCTCCTTCCCCATCACAAGTATACAAAAGAGGAGTCTTGCTGGTAAGGTTAGCATCTGTCAATATCAGGCCTGGTACAAAAGCAAAGCTGCTCTTTGAATTGTTTGCTTAATGAGTTCTTCCAGTGAATGGAGTCTATCTGCAGATTGGGGTTTCACATGAAACACAATATTGCCAGTGGATTACTTTAAATAGGAAGGAGGTTAGTTTCAGGAAAGCAAGTGAGAAATGGTAAGCTTGTCATTCTATTATAATTTGAGTGTTTGCTTTGAAACCAATTAAAATAGTTTTCCTATATGTTGTCCATAAGCAGGATAATTCAAATACTTTATCCCAGCCACCTGATTTTTTTTCTGGGACATTTCTTATTTGTACTGGCTTCCATTCATTGTTTGTGTTCCATTTGTGGACCACTGCTTAGAATTTTAATGAGTTGCATGTTAAACACCTCAGAATTCATTCTTTCGTTCTATAGGGAGGAAGCCCATACATACTCCCTGAGTCTACTAATACCTTCTACTTACAAAAGAAAATAATTTATTCCAATTTTAAGGGAAATTCTAAGAAACATAAAACAATTATTTTGGTCTACTGAAAACTCCATATTCAGTTCCAAATGCTCAGCTTCTGACATTAATTATATCTGCTATAATTTATTGTGCACTTGTATGGCAAGCGATTGGATGCCCCATTTAAACTTGTCAACAACCTGCAAGAGACGTATTACTTTCTCTTATACAGAAGAGAAAACTGGGGATCAGACAATTTGAGCATTTGCCCAAGGACTTGCAGTTATAATTCCAACCTGAATCTCTCTTTCTATAAAACGTAGGCTCTTTATACTACATTGTAGTTGTTCCACAATGTTCATAAAATAACCTTAGCTTTTATTTCTTTAAAGACTTTATTTTTTAGAGTAGAACACTCTTACGTTCACAGCAAAATTGAGAGGAAGGTAAAAGACTTCCCACATATTCCCTACCCCCACACACGCATAGACTCTCCCATTATCAAAATCCATGACCAGAGCGGTACATTTATTATTAATAAAATTTATGAACCTGCATTAACACACCATTATCACCCAAAGACCATACTTTATGTTTGGGTTCACTCTTCCAGTTGTACATTTTGTGAACTTGGACACACGTATCTACCAGTATAGTATCATAAGAGTATTTTTATTGCCCTAAAAACTCATTTTAGCTTTTTAAAAATAATCCTGTACAAAAGAATAAACATATTTCTAGGACCCATTAAACCTATTATGGCTAAAATCAGAACACAGCTGATACTGATATTGTTTTCTCAGTCAGGCCCTGGAAATCTTGATTCACCGATCCAGATTGTCTTCAGTAGCTTCTTATAAAAGTTTTTAATGTGATCACCTGCATTTGTTAATTTGCTTTTAGTCTCAAACATTCAGAAACCTCTAAATACCACACTTGGAATGCAAAAAGGCCTGGACTTCATGACATAAATTTTACATCTAGAGTTTCCTTAGCACTCAGTCTAATTTAAACTTTTTACTTAACCTAAAGAAATAACTATGGTAACTCACCAAATCAGTATTTAGATGTTACTTGGAAAATTTTAGAAGCACGGTTTTACTCAAATACATATACTTAAGAAACTGAATATGTGTAGGCAGGTCTAAATGCTACTGTGGAAAATTCTATAGTTAATACTTCTGCAGGGATGTCTGCAAGTTGTATACATAGAAGAATTGAGCAGTGTGTTTCTTGTATGCTCTCCCATTTCACAAATGGAATTAATATTATTTTTATCGAAGGCTTGATGATTAAGCGGATGCTCTGGAGCCTGCTTCTACTTCTGTGAGCTGACTGTGCCCACTTCTTCTCAACTCCCTTCCCTATCAAGTTGTTAACTTGAAATTGGCCATGGTGGGAGTATTTACACCATGGAAATTGACAAAGACTACAAATCAAGGCTGCCTCTGCCTGCTCCCTATTCTGAGCCAACTGGTAAACAGTTATCACCCTAACACTGCTGAAGTGAGATAATACATTATAGTGGATAAGAAGTGTGCCTTCATTCCTCCAGGTGCAGGGAGTGTTGCACCTCTCAGCTGCACCCTTCTGTGAATTGTCCTTAGCTGAAGGGAGCTGTCCTGCCCAAGATTATGCCCCTTCCTCTTTGGACAGCCTGGTTGATATATGATGACCTGGGCCCCCAAGAAAGCCATTCCAGCTCCAGAGCTTCTTGTGGGATCAGCTAAAGTCTCTGTTTCAATTGTATCACAGTTTAACTTCTCACTTTGCTCAGTCCAGCTTCTGCCTCTCCTTTACAGGTGTTGCTCCTGAGAGCACCCAGCCCCACCAAAAAACTACACAGAAATCTCTGTTTCCCAAGGAGATTAACCTAAGGCATACATGTAACATTACCTGGCACATAGTAAATGCTTAATAAACGTTAGTTGTTAATAATATATTTGTAATCATTCTTTCACTGTATGTTACTTAGTTCCTAATCTAATTGTTAGAAATAGAGAAAAAAATGGTTTTAAGTACCTTTTCCTCTTCTCAAGTTAAAAAAAAAATAAGATTCTGCTATGGAAAGAACAACAAACAAAATAATGGTTGTCTGTAACCATGGTTAACCCTTCAAAATGTTAGAAGTGATATATATTTGGGTCAAGAGAACACCTGTAAAGTGAATGGATATCTTAGGGATTTTATATGGTAAAAATCCCTTTTAGAGTCAGGAGACAATGGTAAAATTTGACTAAAGTAATAACATAATTTTAAGTTTGTCAAATTTTGATTACTGAACCTTAGGCATGTGTAATTTCTAAGACGCTGCACTCAGGAGTCTTTAGTTATAATATTAATGAACATTTGATAACACCACAGTTCCAAGAAGGATAATTAAGAGGCTGTTTCCTCAGTAATCTGATTAGCTGATTAAAAACCGTCTTTGGTCAATTGCAAAAAAAAAAAAAAAAAAAAAAATTTTTTAATTGAATGTAATGGCCACATTATTCCCCTCCTGAGACTGCACAGGACCTGAGCATAATGCATGCCTAGGGAGGATTCAATGCAAAGCACAGCTGGAAAACATTGGGCAGCCATCACAGCCATCCAGTAAAATAATATTCTGTGCACATTCTTGGTTATGCATTACTATAATGATGACTACTAGGGATTAAGTATTTTATTTGGAACCATAATGTTTCTTAGAACCCTGTGAGGAACTTAACAAAACTAAAACAATTCACATATTGGTCATATATTGAAAAAAAGTATCTCTGACATATTAGAAAGACCATTTTTAAAATTTTCCATATATTGGAAAATCACATTAAGGGAATATGAATATTGTTTGGTATCTGATGTCTAGTATGGAATTCAGGCTCTGTTAACAATGTAATGGCTAAATTCTATTACAGGAGGATGCTACCTTGATTTTTTTTTCTCTTCATTTCCTGATTTATTAGTTTAGCCACAGCACTTTGGACAAAACATTATAGAAGATATTGAGAATAATGAGAGAAATGAAAAAGGTTATCCCTTTTACAGAACCCATATTTTTATGGACGAGACACACATGTAAAGAAACTCAATTAAAGTAGAGATAATTTAGCAGATATCTTCCCAGCATGTTTTACTTGCTTTCATAGATGACATCACACTGCCCCTCTGCATCCTTTATCTCCATTATCCTTTCCATTTGGCTCTGTTGGGGGCCACCTGTCACAGAAACTAAATCCCTGGATGCATCAGTCTCAAGCTGAGTCTATCAGAGGCCTATCCTGGGATTGTCCCAACCAAGGTTTCCTGCGCTTTGGATCTGGAAGTATGTGAATGGGAGGCTGCAGGCAGTTATTTTACCATTATATGAATAATAAAGCCAAGGCAAACAGAGAAGAAATGGGTCCCAAGCTCTCATCCATAAGGCACCAAGAGTTGGTTTCTATTACTGATTCTGGAAGCAATCTGGGTGTCCCTTCAGAACAAGCTTCAAGTTTCTCCAGTTCTCAGCAGAACATCCTCACTATGCAGGTATCAGGAGTGGCTCCAGGTTTTGTGGGGCCTGAAGCTTATACTATTTGGGAGTCCTCTCAGAAAAAGAATAAAAAACTAAAAATGCACAACCAGGTACAAATGTGATTATTTTGAACAAAAGAGAAAAACACAAGTTACTAGACCATTGCAGGGTTATGTCCTTGGTAATTTACCACACTTCGCTTACATAGGGTTGCTTCCTAATTGCAACTAGCCTCCCTTCCCACACAGAACTCTCCACAAAAACCAGCAACTCCTAGGACACCGAAAGGCATGTGCAAATGAGAGGCCCTGAAGCTCAGGCTTCACTAGCTTCAAGGTAAATCTGCCTCCATCGACACATATGTCCAAAGTACAGTGGGCAGTGGGACAACAGAGAGAAAGGGCAACCCTGGGTACTGGAAAAGCTTTTCAGAGGGGTGAGCGCTCTCTAGATGATTAATCAGTGTTCTTAAGAAAAGGAAGTATGTGGGGCCCAAGACTGTGTGAGTTCTTTGCACTATGTTATGGTTTCAAGAAATAGCTGCATGTTACAGAAAGCTTATCTTATTTAAATGTGAAGAAAAGGTGGGTGACCTGGGGTAGCAGGTTAGAGAATCTCTCTCCATATAATCCTAGAACATGCCTGCTAAGTCTGTGGTTTTCCTTCCCTTCTGTGCTATTCCTCCTTCTTTTCACTTTCTTGGATTTTGAGCTTCTAGGAGGAAGGATACTTCAAAGCCCTGCTTCTAGACATATGCTTTCCATTTTCAGGATTTTTGTCCTTGCCCTTAAAAAAAACACAGCACTCAAAAAGGAGAGGGAAAAAGGAGTAGAAAATAACAAATGACAAGGTTTTTCTCTTTTATACCAAGACCCTTAAGACATTAAGAAGCTTAACAAGAGTAACAAACACTACCCTTTTCCATATAGGAACTATATCACCAAAAGTTCACCAAGGTGGTGCTGGATGGAGTGGGGTAGAAATCCAGAGGAAGTTTTTTAAGTAGAGAAAAATGACACCCCATATTTAAGAAAATTTTAAAAATTAAAATCAAGTAAGTTCAACTTCTCGCAGAACTCACACAAGAATTCCAATATGGAAAAAGAATGTGGGTCTAAACTCTGCTACCCATACATTCCCTTTTCCTGATCTAGATAAAACCCTGAACATGGTGAGCTTGGTGAGTTCTGTTAACTGAGTCAGGACCAGCCTGCTTTACTCAATAATACAGTTAAAACTAAAGAGAAAAGATTGGCCTCTGGTCTCTAGAACTGTAAAGGGCACTTTTGTGTATGTTATGGAGGAATGGGGATTTGAGAGGCAGTTTGTTTAAGGTCAAGGGGTGAACTTTGTTTTGAAATTTCTATATCAGGAGAATGTATGATCCTGAAAGGATTCCTGTACCATCCCATTGTTAGGCTGTAAGTACCCTACCAGACATCCTGCCCAGTCAGACTGTAATCCCAACTCAGGCATCAGAGAGCCAGCTGTGAGCCATTTGTGAAGCAGATCCCAATGTCTGCAGAACCTCCTCATCTGTTTCATCCTGTACTGGCTATCTGTTGAGGCACTTCTTCCTCCCTTCACTTGTAGACATCATCCTGAAGATGCTCCTGTCTATGCGGGACATGTGGTCACACTGGACGTGTCCTTCAAGTCAATGTCCAGTGTTCTGTATCTTTCCTGATCCCCTCGTCCATAAAGTTTCACTCTTTGATTCTTCCTTTGCTCAGGTAAGAGTCTCTAAAACGATTGTAGTCACTAAAAGAAGACCTCTCTGCTATTGTATGTTTGAAACTATATGAATGTTTACTTGTTTTAGACTTTCAGTATGGCATCCAGGTGTGGTCTATGGCAAAGGCAAATTCCTGTGGGTAGGTGTCAGCATATTCTCCCAACAGGAAGGGAAGAGGAAATGAGTTATTATCCGCAAAGTCATTTATGGGGACGATGCAGCTCCTAAGATAGGATACTTGAATTGGGAAAACAGAGACAAAGCAAGGCATAACATAACTTGGAGAAGGCTAGGTTCCTTGAAGGGGTATATCCAGCAAATAGATGAAAGAAAAGGGACCCAAACATTGCAGATTGAAGAACCCATATTTTGAAAACCAACTTGTTTAGTAGGTGAATTTTCAGGGGCCAGGCAGGACTATACTTTGCATTTGCCCCTTCATGAGGTTTTTCTCCCTTACTACCAACAATGAAGCACCTAAAATTGCTGTTTAGGGAGTAGGAATGTTATCTTGCAAGCTACAAATAATGAAATATGGTATATAGGTTTCCTTCCCAGATGACCATCATCTTTTATTTATTTGTTAGTTTGTTTGGGCTGCATTGGGTCTTCGTTGCTGCATGCGGGCTTTCTCTCGTTGTGACGAGTGGGGGTTACTCTTCGTTGCGGTGTGCAGGCTTCTCATTGCGGTGACTTCTCTTGTTGCAGAGCACGGGCTCTAGGCGTGCGGGCTTCAGCAGTTGTGGCTCGCGGGCTCTACAGCACAGGCTCAGTAGTTGTGGCACGCAGGCTTAGCTGCTCCGCAGCATGTGGGATCTTCCCAGACCAGGGCTTGAACCCGTGTCCCCTGCATTAGCAGGCGGATTCTTAACCACTGTGCCACCAGGGAAGCCCAATCATCATCTTTTATGTGGCCATCTATTAACTGTATCTCAGTAAACATAAATTCAATTAGTGTGTGTCTAGCCCATGCTAGGGCACTTTGAGAGATTATAAAGGATATAGGAGGTCCACGGTCTGCCACGTGAGAAACAGGATTAAATCCCATGAGGCTTTTTAATGTGCAACGGTCTTTGCAAAGTGTAATACACTATATTAAAAGACCAACCAAAACAAAAACAAACAGAATCTTATTATCATGTGTGTCCGAGAAAATGCATATTTTCCCAAGGTTCCATCTTTACCCGCTCTTTTTCGGTCACCTCATACACTCTTTTTTTAATGTCCTAGTTTCTAGTTCAGACCTCTTGTGGTCTTTTTGTTGTGGTGATGTTGGCAGTAGTTCGTTTTGCTTTCCTTGTGCTGAGATTAAACAAGAACAATCATAGACACCTGCCAGGTGCTTTTTTAAGCAAGGGCACACATTTTGACAGTGATTGGTGATAGCCATGGGACCAGTAGTAACTAACCTTTATAAGAATTACACCTGTTATTTTGACCTCTTACTCATTCTCTAATCAAGTTGGTAAATCCCAGCCTAGAGAAAGATATTTTAAAAAGCACTCCTCATATTATTAAGTGTATTCCCCTAAACCCTCAGGTAAAGTAAAGGAAAAGCTCTTCATTCAATAACTGACTTTCATGCACTTTGAAAATTTGAATTAATTTCCAAATATGCTAGGAAAAAATTCTGATACGATAGAATTTTGTCATTTTAAATCATAAGCAGCATGTCTTATTACATAGTCTGAAGTCATTAAAAAACCCAAACAAACAAAGTCAAAAAACCAGAGGTAGTATTAGAGCTGTTTAATTTGTTTAAGAGAATGGAGAATCTAAAAGGAAGAAAGAAGAGCAAAAGGAACATAACAAGGTGGGACAAATAGCAAACAAGGAGTAAACAGTCTATAAGAAAATACATTGGGGGAGCTCAGAAGATGGCGGAAGAGTAAGACGCGGAGATCACCTTCTTCCCCACAGACATATCAGAAATACATCTACATGTGGAACTGATCCTATAGAACACCAACTGAATGCTGGCAGAAGACCTCAGACCTCCCAAAAGGCAAGAAATTCCCCACGTACCTGGGTAGGGCAAAAGAAAAAAGAAATAACAGAGACAAAATAGGGACAGGCCCTGCACCAGTGGGAGGGAGCTGTGAAGGAGGAAAGGTTTCTACACACTAGAAGCCCCTTCACGGGTGGACGCTGCAGGTGGTGGAGGGGGGAAGCTTCGGAGCCACGGAGGAGAGCGCAGCCACAGGGGTGCGGAGGGCAAAGCGGAGAGATTTCCACACAGAGGATCGGTGCCGAGCAGCATTCACCAGCCCCAGAGGCTTGTCTGCTCACCCGCCGGGGCGAGCAGGGGCTGGGAGCTGAGGCTCGGGCTTCGGTCGGATCACAGGGAGAGGACTGGGGTTGGCGGCGTGAACACAGCCTGAAGGGGCTAGTGCACCACAGCTAGCCGGGAGGGAGTCCGGGAAAAGTCTGGAGCTGCCGAAGAGACAAGAGACTTTTTCTTGCCTCTTTGTTTCCTGGTGCACGAGGAGAGGGGATTAAGAGCGCTGCTTAAAGGAGCTCCAGAGACGGGCGTGAGCCACGGCTATCAGCACGGACCCCAGAGACGGGCAGGAGATGCTAAGGCTGCTGCTGCCACCACCAAGAAGCCTGTGTGTGAGCACAGGTCACTATCCACACCGCCCCTCCAGGGAGCCTCGGCAGCCCGCCACTGACAGGCTCCCGTGATCCAGGGACAACTTCACCGGGAGAACGCATGGCACCTCAGGCTGCTGCAATGTCACGCCGGCCTCTGCCGATGCAGGCTGGCCCCGCATCCATACCCCGGCCTAAGTGAGCCAGAGCCCCCGAAGCAGCTGCTACTTTAACCCTGTCCTGTCTGAGCGAAGAACAGACGCCCTCAGGCGACCTACACACAGAGGCAGGGGCCAAATCGAAAGCTGAACCCCGGGAGCTGTGCGAACAAAGAAGAGAAAGGGAAATTTCTCCCAGCAGCCTCAGAGCAGCGGATTAAAGCTCCACAATCAACTTGATGTGCCTGCATCTGTGGAATACCTGAATAGACAACGAATCATCCCAAACTGAGGAGGTGAACTTTGGGAGCAAGATAGATTATATTCTTCCCTTTTCCTCTTTTTGTGAGTGTGTATGTGCATGCTTCTCGGTGAGATTTTGTCTGTATAGCTTTGCTTTCACCATTTGTCCTAGGGTTCTGTCCGTCCATTTGTTTTTTTTACTTTAAAAAATTTTTTTCTTAATAATTATTTTTTATTTTTTATTTTAATAACTTTATTTTATTTTATCCTCTTTCTCTCTTTATTTTTTTTCTCCCTTTTATTCTGAGCTGTGTGGAGGACAGGCTCTTGGTGCTCCAGCCAGGCATCAGGGCTGTGCCTCTGAGGTGGGAGGACACTGGTCAGGACACTGGTCCACAGGAGACCTCCCAGCTCCACGTAATATCAAACGGCAAAAATCTCCCAGAGATCTCCACTCAACACCAAGACCCAGCTTCACTCAGCGACCAGCAAGCTACAGTGCTGGACACCCTATGCCAAACAACTAGCAAGACAGGAACACAGCCCCATCCATTAGCAGAGAGGCTGCCTAAAATCATAATAAGGCCACAGATACCCCAAAACACACCACCAGACGTGGACCTACCCACTAGAAAGACAAGATCCAGCCTCATCCACCAGAACACAGGCACTACTCCCCTCCACCAGGAAACCTGCACAACCCACTGAACCAACCTTAGCCACTGGGGACAGACATCAAAAACAACGGGAACTACAAACCTGCAGCCTGCGAAAAGGAGACCCCAAACACAGTAAGATAAGCAAAATGAAAGGAGAGAAAAACACACAGCAGATGAAGGAGCAAGGTAAAAACCCAACAGACCTAACGAATGAAGAGGAAATAGGCAGTCTACCTGAAAAAGAATTCAAAATATGATAGTAAAGATGATCCAAAATCTTGGAAATAGAATAGAGAAAATGCAAGAAACATTTAACAAGGACCTAGAAGAACTAAAGAGGAAACAAGCAACGATGAAAAACACAATAAATGAAATTAAAAATACTCTAGAAGGGATCAAAGCAGAATAACTGAGGCAGAAGAACGGATAAGTGACCTGGAAGATAAAATAGTAGAAATAACTACTGCAGAGCAGAATAAAGAAAAAAGAATGAAAAGAACTGAGGACAGTCTCAGAGACCTCTGGGACAACATTAAACGCACCAACATTCGAATTATAGGGGTCCCAGAAGAAGAAGAGAAAAAGAAAGGGACTGAGAAAATATTTGAAGAGATTATAGTTGAAAACTTCCCTAATATGGGAATGGAAATAGTTAATCAAGTCCAAGAAGCACAGAGAGTCCGATACAGGATAAATCCAAGGAGAAACACGCCAAGACACATATTAATCAAACTATCAAAAATTAAATACAAAGAAAACATATTAAAAGCAGCAAGGGAAAAACAACAAATAACACACAAGGGCATCCCCATAACGTTAACAGCTGATCTTTCAGCAGAAACTCTGCAAGCCAGAAGGGAGTGGCAGGACATATTTAAAGTGATGAAGGAGAAAAACCTACAACCAAGATTACTCTACCCAGCAAGGATCTCATTCAGATTTGATGGAGAAATTAAAACCTTTACAGACAAGCAAAAGCTGAGAGAGTTCAGCACCACCAAACCAGCTCTACAACAAATGCTAAAGGAACTTCTCTAGGCAAGAAACACAAGAGAAGGAAAAGACCTACAATAACAAACCCAAAACATTTAAGAAAATGGGAATAGGAACATACATATCGATAATTACCTTAAATGTAAATGGATTAAATGCTCCCACCAAAAGACACAGACTGGCTGAATGGATACAAAAACAAGACCCATATATATGCTGTCTACAAGAGACCAACTTCAGACCTAGAGACACATACAGACTGAAAGTGAGGGGATGGAATAAGATATTCCATGCAAATGGAAATCAAAAGAAAGCTGCAGTAGCAATTCTCATATCAGACAAAATAGACTTTAAAATAAAGACTATTACAAGAGACAAAGAAGGACACTACATAATGATAAAGGGATCGATCCAAGAAGAAGATATAACAATTGTAAATCTTTATGCACCCAACATAGGAGCACCTAAATACATAAGGCAAATGCGAACAGCCATAAAAGGGGAAATTGACAGTAACACAGTCATTATAGGGGACTTTAACACTCCACTTTCACCAATGGACAGATCATCCAAAGTGAAAATAAATAAGGAAACACAAGCTTTAAATGATATATTAAACAAGATGGACTTAATTGATATTTATAGGACATTCCATCCAAAAACAACAGAATACACTTTCTTCTCAAGTGCTCAGGGAACATTCTCCAGGATAGATCATATCTTGGGTCACAAATCTAGCCTTGGTAAATTTAAGAAAATTGAAATCGTACCAAGTATCTTTTCCGACCACAACACTATGAAACTAGATATTACAGGAAAAGATCTGTAAAAAATACAAACACATGGAGGCTAAACAATACACTACTTAAAAACGAAGTGATCACTGAAGAAATCAAAGAGGAAATCAAAAAATACCTAGAAACAAATGACAATGGAAACACGACGACCCAAAACCTATGGGATGCAGCAAAAGCAGTTCTAACAGGGAAGTTTATAGCAATACAAGCCTACCTTAAGAAACAGGAAACATCTCAAACAACCTAACCTTGCACCTAAAGCAATTAGAGAAAGAAGAACAAAAAAACCCCAAAGTTAGCAGAAGGAAAGAAATCATAAAGATCAGATTAGAAATAAATGAAAAAGAAATGAAGGAAACGATAGCAAAGATCAATAAAACTAAAACCTGGTTCTTTGAGAAGATAACAAAATTGATAAACCATTAGCCAGACTCATCAAGAAAAAAAGGGAGGAGACTCAAATCAATAGAATTAGAAATGAAAAAGGAAAAAGGAGAAGTAACAACTGACACTGCAGAAATACAAAGGATCATGAGAGATTACTACAAGCAACTATATGCCAATAAAATGGACAACCTGGAAGAAATGGACAAATTTTTAGAAATGCACAACCTGCCGAGGCTGAAACAAGAAGAAATAGAAAATATGAACACACCAATCACAAGCACTGAAATTGAAACTGTGATTAAAAATCTTCCAACAAACAAAAGCCCAGGACCAGACGGCTTCACAGGCGAATTCTATCAAACATTTAGAGAAGAGCTAACACCTATCCTTCTCAAACTCTTCCAAAATATAGCAGAGGGGGACTCCCCTGGTGGCGCAGTGGTTAAGAATCCGCCTGCCAATGCAGGGAACATGGGTTCGAGCTCTGGTCCGGGAAGATCCCACATGCCGCAGAGCAACTAAGCCCGTGAGCCACAACTACTGAGCACGTGCGCCTAGAGCCTGTGCTCCGCAACAAGAGAAGCCACCGCAATAAGAAGCCCGCGCACCACAACGACGAGTAGCCCCCACTCACTACAACTAGGGAAAGCCTGTGTGCAGCAACGAAGACTCAGCGCAGCCAAAAATAAAGTAATTAATTAAAAAATATATATATATAGCAGAGGGAGGAACACTCCCAAACTCATTGTACGAGGCCACCATCACCCTGACACCAAAGCCAGACAAAGATGTCAGAAAGAAAGAAAACTACAGGTCAATATCACTGATGAACATAGATGCAAAAATCCTCAACAAAATACTAGCAAACAGAATCCAACAGCACATTAAAAGGATCATACACCATGATCAAGTGGGGTTTATTCCAGGAATGCAAGGATTCTTCAATATACGCAAATCAATCAACGTGATACACCATATTAACAAATTGAAGGAGAAAAACCATATGATCATCTCAATAGATGCAGAGAAAGCTTTCAACAAAATTCAACACCCATTTATGATAAAAACCCTGCAGAAAGTAGGCATAGAGGGAAGTTTCCTCAACATAATAAAGGCCATATATGACAAACCCACAGCAAACATCGTCCTCTATGTTGAAAAACTGAAACCATTTCCACTAAGATCAGGAACAAGACAAGGTTGCCCACTCGCACCACTCTTATTCAACATAGTTTTGGAAGTTTTAGCCACAGCAATCAGAGAAGACAAAGAAATAAAAGGAATCCAAATCGGAAAAGAAGTAAAACTGTCACTGTTTGCAGATGACATGATACTATACATAGAGAATCCTAAAGATGCTACCAGAAAACTACTAGAGCTAATCAATGTATTTGGTAAAGTAGCAGGATACAAAATTAATGCACAGAAGTCTCTGGCATTCTTATACACTAATGATGAAAAATCTGAAAGTGAAATTAAGAAAACACTCCCGTTTACCATTGCAACAAAAAGAATAAAATATCTAGGAATAAACCTACATAAGGAGACAAAAGACCTGTATGCAGAAAATTATAAGACACTGATGAAAGAAATTAAAGATGATACAAACAGATGGAGAGATATACCATGTTCTTGGATTGGAAGAATCAACATTGTGAAAATGACTCTACTACCCAAAGCAATCTACAGATTCAATGCAATCCCTATCAAACTACCACTGGCATTTTTCACAGAACTAGAACAAAAAATTTCACAATTTGTATGGAAACACAAAAGACCCTGAATAGCCAAAGCAATCTTGAGAACGAAAAATGGAGCTGGAGGAATCAGGCTCCCTGACTTCAGACTATACTACAAAATTACAGTAATCAAGACAGTATGGTACTGGCACAAAAACAGAAATGTAGATCAATGGAACAGGATAGAAAGCCCAGAGATAAACCCATGCACATATGGTCACCTTATCTTTGATAAAGGAGGCAAGCATATACAGTGGAGAAAAGACAGCCTCTTCAATAAGTGGTGCTGGGAAAACTGGACAGCTACATGTAAAAGTATGAAATTAGAATACTCCCTAACATCATACATAAAAATAAACTCAAAATGGATTAAAAGACCTAAATGTAAGGCCAGACACTATTAAACTCTTAGAGGAAAACATAGGCAGAACACTCTATGACATAAATCACAGCAAGATCCTTTTTGACCCAGCTCCTAGAGAAATGGAAATAAAAACAAAAATAAACAAATGGGACCTAATGAAACTTAAGAGCTTTTGCACAACAAAGGAAACCATAAACAAGACCAAAAGACAACCCTCAGAATGGGAGAAAATATTTGCAAATGAAGCAACTGACAAAGGATTAATCTCCAAAATTTACAAGCAGCTCATGCAGGTCAATATCAATAAAACAAACAACCCAATCCAAAAATGGGCAGAAGACCTAAACAGACATTTCTCCAAAGAAGATATACAGATGGCCAACAGACACATGAAAGAATGCTCAACATCCTTAATCATTAGAGAAATGCAAATCAAAACTACAATGAGGTATCATCTCACACCGGTCAGAATGGCCATCACCAAAAAGTCTACAAACAATAAATGCTGGAGAGGGTGTGGAGAAAAGGGAACCCTCTTGCACTGTTGGTGGGAATGTAAATTGATACAGCCACTATGGAGAACAGTATGGAGCTTCCTTAAAAAACTAAAAATAGAACTACCATACGACCCAGCAATCCCACTACTGGGCATGTAACCTGAGAAAACCATAATTCAAAAAGAGTCATATACCAAAATGTTCATTGCAGCTCTATTTACAATAGCCAGGACATGGAAGCAACCTAAGTGTCCATAAACAGATGAATGGATAAAGAAGATGTGGCACATATGGAATATTACTCAGCCATAAAAAGAAACGAAATTGAGTTATTTGTAGTGAGGTGGATGGAGTTAGAGTCTGTCATATAGAGTGAAGTAAGTCAGAAAGAGAAAAACAACTACCGTATGCTAACACATATATATGGAATCTGAGAAAAAAAAAAAAAGGTCATGAAAAACCTAAGGGTAAGACGGGAATAAAGACACAGACCTACTGGAGCATGGACTTGAGGATATGGGGAGGGGGAAGGGTAAGCTGTGACAAAGTGAGACAGTGGCATGGACATATATACACTACCAAAGGTAAAATAAATAGCTAGTGGGAAGTAGCCGCATAGCACAGGGAGATCAGCTCGGTGGTTTGTGACCACCTAGAGGGGTGGGATAGGGAGGGTGGGAGGGAGGGATACACAAGAGGGAAGAGATATGGGAACATATATATATGTATAACTGATTCACTTTGTTATAAAGCAGAAACTAACACACCACTGTAAAGCAATTATACTCCAATAAAGATGTTAAAAAAAAAAAAAGAGAATGGATAAGCAGGTTAGTCAAGTATAACTGGCTACACAGCCCTCTAATTAATAGATGCTTATATGTTACAACTTCAAGCTACAAGATGATATGGCACCCCTTGCAGGACCTTGAGAGAAGTGGGGGAAGAATCATTTAAATCAAAAAGGAGCACAGTGAGCCACACATAAGGCATGACTGGTAACCGTGGTGAGTGAAACCAGGACGTCCCAGGAAGGCTCTCTATTCAGCATCTCATCACTTAACAGTTCAGTTAACAAATCTGTACAAAAAAGCAAATGAAAACTTCATCTCTAATTATCAAACTCCCTTGAATCTTAAGTTCCTAAAAGCTTTGCTAAGAGAATGGGTATCACTAATCAATAATGACACTGAGTGAGGCACTCCCAGGAAGCTCTCTTTCTTAGTCATGTTTGTTAACCCAGCAGGAAGAGTCTATAGTGAAATGCTTCTTAAGTCAGGGTTAATTGTCTTTTCTCCTCAAAGCCAATGGGAGCTTCAAGAAAGTGTGAAAGCCTATTGCTGAATTCCAGGAGGGCAAAAAGAATCAACTCTGCTGGTTGGTTTTTGGATTGCTTTCATCTTGGTGAGGGAGAAATTCCTAGAGTTTGGTCAAAGAGTAGTCCTTGTTTCATGGTGTAAAGGAGTTTTCTGTAGACTAATATTATTTTTGAAATGCAGGCCTTCACAAATCTTATGTTTTGGGGCACTCTGACATTATGGTGGTTTGATATGATTTACATAAAAGTAAAAGCAATAAAGAGGTAACTTTAAAAAAAACATACCTGGGTCAATAACTGGGAAACATTTCTTTTCTGAGGAAAAAAAATCCGTTTGTCATGTGGGTTATTTTTCATTTAAAGTAATAGGCTAGCTAGACACATACATATGAATCAACTTCTTGGTTAGAATCTTCTGGAATGTTTCTAGAATGTGCTGAAAGGATTTCTGTTCTTTTTTTCTTTTTTTAGAATTAAATTTTTTAAATTCAGGATATATAGAAATAAATCCTTGAGAGCAATTTTAACTTCTAAGGTAATACTTAATGTTTTGGGAATTTCACAAAAGTCATAAATATAGTAATAAGTTAAACTTAAGTTTATTATTTTCTCAATGGAAATTTAACTTGAGACAGTGGTCTTTATGGAGTCCTGATAATATTCCAAATACAGGAGAATGCTATGTGGCTTTCTCTGTACCATCATCAGGCTAACTGCTAAGTACTCACTCTGCATCCTGTAGTACTTTGCCCCATTTTATTCATTTTTGGTTAACTTGTCTGAGTCCCTACTAGACTTTGAGCTCCTTGAGGTCAGAGTTCATGCCTATTCACCCTTCCTTACCTAGAACTTAAATAAATAATTTTTCCTAGATTGTAACACTCTTTGTGATATGGCCTCCCCAAATATGCCTACATTCTAAACCTCAGGACCTATGAATATGTTAACTTACATGGTAAAACGTACTTTGCAAATGTGATTAAATTAAGGATCTTGGGATGGAGTCGTTATCCTGGATTATCAGGATTGGTCCAGTGTAATCAAAGGAGACTTAGAAGGAGACAGGAGGTTCTACATCAGTAGGAAAAGATGTGACCATGAAAGCAAGAGGCTGGAGTGATGAAAGAAGTGATCAGCAAGCCGAGGATTGCAGGTGGCCTTTAGAAGCTGAAAAAGGCAAGAAAATGGATTCTCCCCTCAGGGCCTCCAGAAAGGAAGCAGACTGCCAAAATCCTATGTTTGATGTAATTTGCTAAAGCAGCAACATGAAACTGATACAGTCTGTTACTATATGGTGTACTAAGATCATTTATTCTTCTTGTGTTTCCCTCTGAAAAACTTCATGGTTTCATGTGTTCTTAGAAGAGGCAGTATGTGAAAGATGAAAACTTGGGCTTTTAAGTCAAATCTCCTAGGTTCAAATCTCACCTCCGTACTAAATAGCTGACCTCGGTGCTGTTTAACTTCTCAAAACCTCAGTTTCCATGTTGGTAAAATGGATATAGTAATAGTTCTTACATCACAGCCTTTTTTTTCCTCTGAGAAATAAGGTAAAGAGTGTGTGTGTGTGTGTGTGTGTGTGTGTGTGTGTGTGTGTGTGTTTAGCACATTATTAGTGTAGAGTAATTAGTGATTTTGTTTTTTAATAGAAAATATAAGCATAAAACTATTGACTGTGTCTAAATAAATAACCTTAGAAAAGCATAGATTCTGGTTATAAGTCACTTGTTGCTTTGTCCATTTACATATGTCTCACACTCAGACTGTCACAAAGCATACATGAGAAGGAATTTTCCAGGTATTCAATTTTCTGACAGATTTGGTAACTGAGGACAGATTGAGGAAACACCAGGAGTTAGGCCAAGATGAATCCAGCTTTATTCTGGTTGTGTTAGGGTACCTGTAGCTTTCCTCTCACAGCATGTTCTCCCAAGCCTCCGAGCTTTGCACATGCCACATGCCCTCTGCCATGAATGTCCTCCTCCTTCTCACAACTACCAACCCCTTTCTCCCTTAGCAAGAATCTGCAATTTCTATGAAGTCTTCCCTGCCTTATCAAGCTCCCAGTTACTAACTCTTCAATTCTCCTAATATACTTTCATAAGAATTCCCTTAAGGTTTGCACCTACCTCCCTACCAGTTCTTTAGGGTAATGGTTGTGTCTTTTTTATCTCAGAGTATCATGCTAGGCACTGAGGAACAACTTTAAAAAGTCGAAGAGTAGATCATCTGATAAATCAGTCTTTGAAGATGATATAGTGATTGAAGTTACTTTAAACATATATACCCCTCCACAATTATACACAATTATAATAAATTTACATCTTAAAATAAGCTTCCTTGCACCCAATATTTTAATCTTAATTTAATCTAGAAAAGTAATTGTATTGGTACATATGTAAGCAAACTCTGACGAATCAATTGAGCATGTTGGCAAATCAGTGTTGGCATGAGAAAAGTCCTTGATACCTCTCAAACAACACAATGAATTACAGCATCATCCTAAAATTGAAAACTTTACCACTGTGTGATAACGGTAATGATGCTGGTTTTATTTTTAAAAAATGTTTACAACAAGGTTATGCAATTCAAACAATAACTGAACTATAAAATCCTTTAAAAATAGAAATCAATTTCACTTTCCCACAGGGACATTGTCGAAAGATATAAATAAACCTTATTTTAAATAAATTATTTTAAGAGTATGCCCATTCTAAAATGATGCTATAATGGAAGTCAGGTGAGATAAGTAGATTTACTTTCCTGCTAAATTTCCTGAAACATAGCTTTCTAAGGAAAGCAACGGAAGTCTGCAGGAGTGTTTAACTCACCTGCCAGATTTTAAATAAAGTGTTTAATACATATTAGATATCTCATAATGCTGTTAATGACGTTTATTTCAAGGGAGATATATATAGTTTATACCTTGGTTTATTTGAACAAATAATATGTCATCATGACAACATGAGAATTGCTGTGTCTCACTGTCTATGTTCTTTATAGAATCTCCAGCTTTAATTGTACTTTTTTACTTAGGCACTTATTTCTGTATGCATTCCTTCCAATTTGCAACTTATAATTCTTGCCTTAAAAAGAAAGGTTTTATAAAAATAATAATGACTCTATTTGTTCAAAAAACCCTCAATTTAATAAACATTCATATTTCACATTCATGTAAAATAGTTTTTTTCCTCCATTTTTTCCTTAAAATACTTTTAAAGCATTGAACTTTCTTAAATAGTGGCTGAGATTACTGCCCCATTGGTGGGGGTGTAGGTGAAATTGAGGTGTTCTTTTTTATGATTCCCAAAATACAAAGTTGTTGCATAGAGGGAAAAAATAGACAGAAGTAAATTTCAGACCTTTCATTTGGAGCCACCTAATTCTTTTTCATTATACACAGAGCCTAATGGCTACCAAGTGGCAAATAAATGTTCAGGAAGGAACATTCTATCGCAAGTGGATTGGAGTGGTGAGTTCTTCTCCAGAAAACCAGATCTGCCTTATGAAATAGTTTTGTGGCTTTCAAAATCCTGTGCAAAGAAAGGACATTTCCAGGCACAGCATTTAATTAGGTTATTAGTGAAGAGATATTGGATGAAGGATTGAAAACATAATCCAAACCTCAACCATGCAAGATGAAAAAGAAAATTGTACAAATAAAGACACTGAGCAATATTGTCCTTATCTGGAAAATTAATGGGTTGAAAAAAATGAGCTTTCAATTCCTTTAGAGTCCGTGATTTTATATGGATGAAACAGGATATCAACTTCCATCATAAACCAGGCTGCTAGGACCAATTCTACAAAAATCCCATCTTGTTAATGCTTTCCCTTATCTCAAACAGGAAGTTTTAAAGTTTCAATAGATACGTTTGTACAAAATGGACATACACAAAAAAGCACAAAGTACTCTCAGCTGGAGAGTTGTAAGTGTATGTTTCATCCAGATGTCAGGACTAGTTCAGGTCCAATAATCTTCAAAGGCAAGATTTCAAAGATTCCCTCAGCCATTCATAAATTTATGTATTCTTTATTAAGCTCCTACTATATTCCAGATATTGTGAAAGATGGTAGGAAAACATAATTAACTATGGCATAGTCTTCATCCTTCTATATAATAAATTTGAGTTAAAAATATAATATTAAGTGAGTACAAGTGGAAAGAGGCAATTCTGATTGAGGAAAGGGATGAATATTAAAAAATGGGTTACAGAACTATTTGCTGTTGTCTAAATAATATGATTTCCATGCTGAAGAATGGAGAAAAAGGGATAACATTCAACAGGGAGGGAACAGCCTTAGCAAAGATACAGAGGATGTGTTATGTGCTTGGCAAGTTTTGAAGATAGTGAGAAGTGCAGCATGCCTAATAGGCCTGTGGGAATGTAAGACTGGCAAGCAATGAGACAGAAAAATAGGCTGGACTAATGTGTGACAGGGAGTTTGGACTTCATTTTGTGGGCAGTTTGAAATCATGGTAGGTTTCTAAGCAGAGGTTTTGAAACACCTCCTCTTGGAGTTGGGAAGACAGAACACAGGGGGTAAGTCCAGAGTGTTTGGGTCCAATGAGATCATTTACTGGCCTACTCAGAAAGTCCAGGGGAAAGAGCTTAAGGACCTGAATTCAGTAGAGGACATAAATGAGTAAAGAGACTTTTCCGAAGGTGGTAAGTCTCAGCTAACACAAATTTCTAAAGAACTACAAAACATCAAATAGCAACCTAAGTTAAAGATTGTAAACTGTCCTAGGACTGGCCCTGATTAGATGGCAATGATTTGTAACTAGCGTATTAAAGAAAAAGACTAAACTCTTATAGCTTCTGTTTTTGTTAGACTAATAATGTTTGCTTATAAATGTGTGCTCAATAAGTTCTATTTGAAAATATTTTGTTCCCTGAAAGTGGTAAACATCCATTTTGAACCATATTTGAATTCTTAGTTGTTTATCAATTCCATTCAGATGTGGTGAATGCCAAGTTAAACCACAGTAAAACTCGTTCAAAAATCACTTTTATTTACTGAAGTGTGAATGGAAGAGATATATTTGTTCTCCCTTTAGTTATTCTCTATCTAAAACAGGGAATGGTGGGTGGATATTAAAATAACCTTATTATCGTGGTTGGGTTTGGGATTGGAGTTGGAAATTGGGAATGACTGCAGATGGGCACAAGGGACCTTTTGGCAATCATGGAAATTTTCTGAAATTAGATTGTAGTACTGGTTGTACCACTCTGTAAATTTAATAAAAGTCATTGGATTTACACTTAAAATGGGTGAATTTTATGGTACGCAAATTATACTTCATTAAAACTATAAAGAACATTATGATGTGCATGTATTAAGGATTTTAAGTCTGCTGAATGCAGATTTTATATCTGCTGAATCTGCTAAATGTAATATGTAACTTGCAGTCATTTATCCAATAAAAGTTTATAGAGAAATTACTACAGACAGGTATGTTCTAGACCAGTGCTTCTCGAATTTAATATGTTTAAGAACTATCAGTGGTTCTGAAGAACCTAGGGGCGGGACAGGAATAAAGACACAGATGTAGAGAATGGACTTGAGGACACAGGGAGGGGGAAGGGTAAGCTGGGACGAAGTGAGAGAGTGGCATGGACATATGTACACTACCAAATGTAAAACAAATAGCTAGTGGAAAGCAGCCGCGTAGTACAGGGAGATCAGCTCAGTGCTTTGTGACCACCTAGAGGGATGGGATAGGGAGGGTGGGAGGGAGATGCAAAAGGGAGGAGCTATGGGGATATATGTATAGCTGATTCATTTTGTTATAAAGCAGAAACTAACACACCATTGTAAAGCAATTATATTCCAATAGAGATGTTAAAAAAATTTTTTTCTCCAAAGAAGACATACAGATGGCCAAGAGGCACATGAAAAGATGCTCAACATCACTAATTATTAGAGAAATGCAAATCAAAACTACAATGAGGTATCACCTCACATCGGTCAGAATGGCCAAAAAATCTACAAACAATAAATGCTGGAGAGGGTGTGGATAAAAGGGAGCCCTCTTGCACTGTTGGTGAGAATGTAAATTGATATAGCCACTGTGGAGAATGGTATGGAGGTTCCTTAAAAAACTAAAAGTGGAACTACCATATGACCCAGCAATCCCACTACTGTGCATATACCCTGAGAAAACCATAATTCAAAGGACACATGGACCCCAATGTTCATTGCAGCACTATTTACAATAGCCAGGACATGGAAACAACCTAAATATCCAACAACAGATGAATGGATAAAGAAGATGTGGTACATATATACAATGGAATACTACTCAGCCATAAAAAGGAACAAAATTGGGTCATTTGTAGAGATGTGGATGGACCTAGAGTCTGTCATACAGAGTGAAGTAAGCCAGAAAGAGAAAAACAAATATCATATATTAACACATATATGTGGAATCTAGAAAAATGGTACAGATGAACATATTTGCAGGGCAGGAATAAGAAGACATAGACATACAGAATGGACATGTGGACACAGGGAAGGCAGAGGAGGGTGGGTTGAATTGGGAGATCAGGATTGACATATACACACTACCATGTGTAAAATAGATAGCTAGTGGGAACATGCTATAAAGCACAGGAAGCTCAGCTCGGTGTTCTCTGATGACCTAGATGGGTGGGATGGGGCGTGGGGGGGAGGGAGGTCCAAGAGGGAGGGGATATAGGTATACACATAGCTGATTCATTTCATTGTACAGCAGAAACTAACACAACATTGTAAAGCAATTATACTCCGATAAAAAGAAATACACAAGAAAAAAAAAGATTCAAGTATGTAGATGGCCTATAGTATTTAAACAGCTATGGTTTCAAGACAATTATATTAAGTACACAAATCTGGTTTTAATGACCATGCTTAGAAGATGGGCAGAGTGCTAAATATGTAAGTAATTATGGACTTGGCACAGTAGCTCTGTTTATTTTAAGATCTCTTTTACTGCTTTGGTTGAGGATGTTTACTTAACCAAACTCTATTAAACATGCTAAAAACATTATTGCAGATTTTGTCTTTGTAAGAACTTTTAATTGACAAGGTATGGAAGAGATAAATCATCAAGCATAGTAGATGATGGCAGATGGGCTAGAGCAAACACAAAGAGGACAGGCAGGTATCTTTTTATCTTGGACTAAAAAAATTTCAGTTGAATTAAGTGTTTCTGAAAAGCAAAGGACTGCAAGTACTGGAGACTGAAGTCTATTTAGCAGACAGGAGACTGTGTAGGGAACTGCTGGAGGGCATTCCTCTCCAGCATGCTCTGACCTGCTCCAACTGGATGATTAGTCCTCTCTGGTGTCAGGAAAATGCTGTGCTGGTAACTATTGTACGGAATTTAGCCTTTAAACCATGCCTAACTCAGTTACTCTACGAGCTTGATAGGTATATAAAACGTTAACAATCCATAATGGTTTTGTCTAAACTTCCTATCTAATTCCTATTTGTCTAACGGTTTCCTATCTAAGCCTAGGAAAGAAGGAAACGCAGGTGTGTTTCTCAAGGCAGGGACAAGGAATCACAGAAACCTCTGTCAATAACGATTTATGTGGAAACCCATATTTTACCTTTATTATTATTTCTTTTCCTTTCCCCTCCTTCTCCTTTTCCTCCACCCTCCTTCTTCATTTTCTTCTGTCATCATCTTCATCTTCTTTATTGTCTCTATATTAATTCATCTTTGCTGGGATGGTTGTCTTAATATCATTTTAAATATTTCCAGTGGTATTTCCTGATAAAGATTGTTCAGCCATGTACAAACATTTGAAATACTTATTGAAAATAATTTTATAATTTCTATGTAAAATTTTAAAATGTTATGTTCTCACAAAATATGGTCACAGTAGAGAGGCAGTGGTTTTACTATAAACAAGGGAACTGAAGAATTTTTATCTTATACTGTAATTATTTACTTATTTATTTTTAATTTTTAAATTTTATTTTTTTATACAGCACGTTCTTATTAGTCATCAATTTTATACACATCAGTATATACATGTCAATCCCAATTGCCCAATTCATCACACGACCATCCCCACCCCCGGGCGGCTTTCCCCCCTTGGTGTCCATACGTTTGTTCTCTACATCTGTGTCTCAATTTCTGCCCTGCAAACTGCTTCATCTGTACCATTTTTCTAGGTTCCACATATATGCGTTAATATATGATATTTGTTTTTCTCTTTCTGACTTACTTCACTGTGTATGAGTCTCTAGATCCATCCACGTCTCAACAAATGACCCAATTTCGTTCCTTCTTATGGCTGAGAATTATTCCATTGTATATATGTACCACATCTTCTTTATCCATTCGTCTGTCGATGGGCATTTAGGTTGCTTCCATAACCTGGCTACTGTAAATGGTGCTGCAATGAACACTGGGGTGCATGTGTCTTTTTGAATTATGGATTTCTCTGGATATATGCACAGTAGTGGGATTGCTGGATCATATGGTAGTTCTATTTTTAGTTTTTTAAGGAAGCTCCATACTGTTCTCCATAGTGGCTGTATCAATTTATATTGCCACCAACAGTGCAAGAGGGTTCCCTTTTCTCCACACCCTCTCCAGCATTTGTTGTTTGTAGATTTTCTGATGATGCCCATTCTAACTAGTGTGAGGTGATACCTCATTGTAGTTTTGATTTCCATTTCTGTAATAATTAGTGATGTTGAGCAGCTTCTCATGTGCTTCTTGGCCATCTGTATGTCTTCTTTGGAGAAATGTCTATTTAGGTCTTCTGCCCATTTTTGGATTGGGTTGTTTGTTTTTTTAATATTGACCTGCATGAGCTGTTTATATATTTTGGAGATTAATCCTTCGTCCGTTGATGCATTTGCAAAATATTTTCTCCCATGTTGAGGGTTGCCTTTTCACCTTGTTTATGGTTTCCTTTGTTTTGCAAAAGCTTTTAAGTTTCATTAGGTCCCATTTGTTTATTTTTGTTTTTATTTCCATTACTCTAGCAGGTGGATCAAAAAAGATCTTGCTGTGATTTATGTCAAAGAGTGTTCTTCCTATGTTTTCCTCTAAGAGTTTTATAGTGTCCGGTCTTACATTTAGGTCTCTAATCCATTTTGAGTTTATTTTTGTGTATGGTGTTAGGGAGTGTTCTAATTGCATTCTTTTACATGTAGTTGTCCAGTTTTCCCAGCGCCACTTATTGAAGAGACTGTCTTTTCTCCACTGTATATCTTTGCCTCCTTTGTCATAGATTAGTTGACCATAGGTGCGTGGTTTTATCTCTGGGCTTTCTATCTTGTTCCATTGATCTATGTTTCTGTTTTTGTGCCAGTACCATATTGTCTTGATTACTGTAGCTTTGTAGTATAGTCTAAAGTCAGGGAGTCTGATTTCCCTAAAGACTGCTGTGGCTTTCGGGGTCTTTTGTGTCTCCATACAAATTTTAAGATTTTTTGTTCTGGTTCTGTAAAAAATGCCATTGGTAATTTGATAGGGATTGCATTGAATCTGTAGATTGCTTTGGGTAGTAGAGTCATTTTCACAATGTTGATTCTTCCAATCCAAGAACATGGTATATCTCTCCATCTCTTGGTATCATCTTTAATTTCTTTCATCAGTGCCTTATAGTTTTCTGCATATAGGTCTTTTGTCTCCCTAGGTAGGTTTATTCCTAGGTATTTTATACTTTTTGTTGCAATGGTAAATGGGAGTGTTTCCTTAATTTCTCTTTCAGATTTTTCATCATTAGTGTATAGGAATGCACGAGATTTCTGTGCATTACTTTGTATCCTGCAACTTTATCAAATTCATTGAGTAGCTCTACTAGTTTTATGGTGGCATCTTTAGGATTCTGTCTATATAGTCTGTCTATATACTATCATGTCATCTGCAAACAGTGACAGTTTTACTTCTTCTTTTTCAATTTGTATTCCTTTTCTTTCTTTTTCTTCTCTGATTGCCATGGCTAGGACTTCCAAAACTATAATAGTGGTGAAAGTGGACATCCTTGTCTTGTTCCTGATCTTAGAGGAAATGCTTTCAGCTTTTCACCATTGAGAACGATGTTTGCCGTGGGTTTGTCGTATATGGCCTTTATTATGTTGAGGTAGGTTCCCTCTATGCCCACTTTCTGAAGAGTTTTTATCAGAAATGGGTGTTGAATTTTGTCAAAAGCTTTTTCTGCATCTACTGAGGAGATCATATGGTTTTTCTTCTTCAATTTGTTAATATGGTGTATCACATTGATTGATTTGCGTATATTGAAGAATCCTTGCATCGCTGGGGTAAATCCACTTGATCATGGTATATGATCCTTTTAATGTGTTGTTGGATTCTGTTTGCTAGTATTTTATTGAGGATTTTTGCATCTATATTCATGAGTGATATCAGTCTGTAATTTTCTTTTTTTGTAGTATCTTTGTCTGGTTTTGGTATCAGGGTGATGGTGGCCTCATAGAATGAGTTTGGAAGTGTTCCGTCCTCTGCAATTTTTTGGAAGAGTTTGAGAAGGATGGGTGTTAACTCTTCTCTAAATGTTTGATAGAATTCACCTGTGAGGCCATCTGGTCCTGGACTTTTGTTTGCTGGAAGATTTTTAATCACAGTTTCAATTTCATTACCTGTGATTGGTCTGTTCATATTTTCTATTTCTTCCTGGTTCAGTCTTGGAAGGTTATACCTTTCTAAGAATTTGTCCATTTCTTCCAGGTTGTCCATTTTATTGGCATACAGCTGCTTGTAGTAGTCTCTTAGAATGCTTTGTATTTCTGCTGTGTCTGTTGTAATTTCTCCTTTTCATTTCTAATTTTATTGATTTGAGTCCTCTCCCTCTTTTTCTTGATGAGTCTGGCTAATGATTTATCAATTTTGTTTATCTTCTCAAAGAACCAGCTTTTAGCTTTATTGATGTTTGCTATTTTTTTCTTTGTTTCTATTTCATTTATTTCTGCTCTGAGTTTTATGATTTCTTTCCTTCTGCTAACTTTGGGTTTTGTTTGTTCTTCCTTCTCTAGTTCCTTTAGGTGCAAGGTTAGATTGTTTATTTGAGATTTTTCTTGTTTCTTGAGGTAGGCTTGTATAGCTATAAACTTCCCTCTTAGAATTGCTTTTGCCACATCCCATAGGTTTTGGATCGTCATGTTTTCATTGTCATTTGTCTCTAGGTATTTTTTGATTTCCTCTCTGATTTCTTCAGTGATCTCTTGGTTATTTAGTAACGTATTGTTTAGCCTCCATGTGTTCGTGTTTTTTACGTTTTTTTCGCTGTAATTCATTTCTAATCTCATAGCGTTGTGGTCAGAAAAGATGCTGGATATGATTTCAATTTTCTTAAATTTACTGAGGCTTGATTTGTGACCCAAGATGTGATCTATCCTGGAGAATGTTCTGTGCGCACTTGAGAAGAAAGTGTAATCTGCTGTTTTTGGATGGAATGTCCTATAAATATCAATTAAATCAATCTGGTCTATTGTGTCATTTAAAGCTTCTGTTTCCTTATTTATTTTCATTTTTGGATGATCTGTCCATTGGTGTAAGTGAGGTGTTAAAGTACCCCACTATTATTGTGTTACTGTCGATTTCCTCTTTCATAGCTGTTAGCAGTTGCCTTATGTATTGAGGTGCTCCTATGTTGGGTGCATATATATTTATAATTGTTATATCTTATTCTTGGATTGATCCCTTGATCATTATGTAGCGTCCTTCCTTGTCTCTTGTAACATTCTTTATTTTAAAGTCTATTTTATCTGATATTGAGTATAGCTACTCCAGTTTTCTTTTGATTTCCATTTGCATGCAATATCTTTTTCCATCCCTTCACTTTCAGTCTGTATGTGTCCCTAGGTCTGAAGTGGGTCTCTTGTAGACAGCATATGTATGGGTCTTGTTTTTGTATCCATTCAGCAAGCCTGTGTCTTTTGGTTGGAGCATTTAATCCATTCAGGTTTAAGGTAATTATCGATATGTATGTTCCTATGACCATTTTCTTAATTGTTTTGGGTTTGTTTTTGTAGGTCCTTTTCTTCTCTTGTGTTTCCCACTTAGAGAAGTTCCTTTAGCATTTGTTGTAGAGCTGGTTTGGTGGTGCTGAATTCTCTTAGCTTTTGCTTGTCTGTAAAGCTTTTGATTTCTCCATGGAATCTGAATGAGATCCTTGCCAGGTAGAGAAATCTTGGTTGTAGGCTCTACCCTTTCATCACTTTAAGTATATCATGCCACTCCCTTTTAGCTTGTAGAGTTTCTGCTGAGAAATCAGCTGTTAACCTTATGGGAGTTCCCTTGTATGTTATTTGTCGTTTTTCCCTTGCTGCTTTCAATAATTTTTCTTTGTCTTTAATTTTTGCCACTTTGATTACTATGTGTCTTGGCATGTTTCTCCTTGGGTTTATCCTGTATGGGACTCTCTGTGCTTCCTGGACTTGGGTGGTTATTTCCTTTCCCATGTTAGGGAAGTTTTTGACTATAATCTCTTCAAATATTTTCTCTGGTCCTTTCTCTCTCTCTTCTCCTTCTGGGGCCCCTATAATGCGAATGTTGTTGCGTTTAATGTTGTCACAGAGGTCTCTTAGACTGTCTTCATTTCATTCTTTTTTCTTTATTCTGTTCCGCAGCAGTGAATTCCACCATCCTGTCTTCCAGGTCACTTGTCCCTTCTTCTGCCTCAATTATTCTGCTATTGATTCCTTCTAGTATAGTTTTCATTTCAATTATTGTATTGTTCATCTCTGTTTGTTTGTTCTTTAATTCTTGTAGGTCTTTGTTAAACATTTCTTGCATCTTCTCGATCTTTGCCTCCATTCTTTTTCCAACGTCCTGGATCATCTTCGCTATCATTATTCTGAATTCTTTTTCTGGAAGGTTGCCTATCTCCACTTCACTTAGTTGTTTTTTCTGGGGTTTTACCTCGTTCCTTCGTCTGGTACATAATCCTCTGCGTTTTCATCTTGTCTTTCTGTGAATGTGGTTGTTGTTCCACAGGCTGTAGGATTGTAGTTCTTCTTGGTTCTGCTGTCTGCCTTCTGGTGGACGAGGCTATCTAAGAGGCTTGTGCAAGTTTCCTGATGGGAGGGACTGGTGGTGGGTAGAGCTGACTGTTGCTCTGTTGGGCAGAGCTCAGTAAAACTTTAATCCCCTTGACTGCTGATGGGTGGGGCTGGGTTCCCTCCCTGTTGGTTGTTTGTCTTGAGGCAACCCAACACTGGCGCCTACCTGGGCTCTTTGGTGGGGCTAATGACAGCGTCTGGGAGGGCTCACGCCAAGGAGTACTTCCCAGAACTTCTGCTGCCAGTGTCCTTGTCCCCACGGTGAGCCACAGCCACCCCTGCCTCTGCAGGAGACCCTCCAACACTAGCAGGTAAGTCTGGTTCAGTCTCCTATGGGGTCACTGCTCCTTCCCCTGGGTCCCGATGTGCACAGTACTTTGTGTCTGCCCTCCAAGAGTGGAGTCTCTGTTTCCCCCAGTCCTGTCAGAGTCCTGCAATCAAATCCCACTGGCCTTCAAAGTCTGATTCTCTAGGAATTCCTCATCCTGTTGCCAGACCCCCAGTTTGGGAAGCCTGACGTGGGGCTCAGAACCTTCACTCCAGTGGGTGGACTTCTGTGGTACAAGTGTTCTCCAGTCTGTGAGTCATCCACCCAGCAGTTATGGGATTTGATTTTACTGTGATTGCACCCCTCCTACCGTCTCATTTTGCCTTCTCCTTTGTCTTTGGATGTGGGGTATCTTTTTTGGTGAGTTCCAGTGTCTTTCTGTTGATGATTGTCCAGCAGCTAGTTGTGATTCTGGTGTTCTCACAAGAGGGAGTGAGAGCACGTCCTTCTACTCTGCCATCTTGGTTCAGGGCCAGGGACTTTGTTCTTTGTAATTATTTATTAAAGTAATCTTGAAAGGCAGTGAATTGGCAGGCAGGAAAAAAAAAACCACATGTGTTTATCTTTACTATTTTACCTAAATGACAACCTGATAGAGATTTTGGGCCATGGCTATCACAGAAATTATCTGATATGTTCTTTTGATATTTATTGACAAAAACCACTCTGGCCAGACACAAATCCATTTTATGTGGTATGTGGTCTTGGAGGGAAAAAAATGAGTCTTATTTGGCTTAAGAATGGGCATCCTAAAATAGCCCTACCAAGGTTTATAGAAGGACAAGATTAATAAATAAAATGACTCACCTGACAGAATGGTTTTACACTGAATCATTTTTAAAAAGTACCATGTGATATTTAATTAACAAATGTGCATTTCTAAATGAATTCAAAAATGAAATGAAATTTTTTGAGATCTAAATATAATACATTATTATTCTACAGAGTTTCTCGCATACATAGGGTCTTTTGTGTTCCATGGAATACTGCTTACAATAGTGTTTATGATCTAAATAATAAACTTTTTATGTCAGTAACCCCAGTGCCACTTATTTATGAGAAAAAAGAAAGTCTAGATGCATATTAATTACTTGAACTTATAAGAAACCATTTGGAAAACAGCTAGGCTCTTATAATACCAGAATTAATGCCATTAATTTAGAAACCTTTAAATATAGATTCCAGTACAGGTCAATGGAACTAAGAACTAGGGCTTCAGAGTCACCAAACCTTGGGGTAAGCCATTTAACCTCTTCTAAGCTTGTCCTCTTCTATAAAATGGGGATAATAATTTAATTGTACAAAGTTTTAAGAAGAGTATAGTTAATAATACTATATTGTTTATTTGAAAGTTGCTAAGAGAGTAGATCTTAAAAGTTTTCACCATCAAAAAAAAAAATTGTAACTATGTGAGGTGATGGATGTGTTAACTAACCTTATTGAGGTAATCATTTTGCAATATACATATATCAAACCATTATGTTGTACATCTTAAACTAGCACAATGTTACATGTCAATTATATATCAATAAAGCTGAAAAAAAGTTTTCAAGAAGACTTAAATGAGATAATTTATGTCATGACCTAAACTCAGCACCTAAGTGTACTCAACAAATTTAGTTTCCTTTCCTTTACGAAGTGGGAATTCTCTTCCTAAGGATAAAAGCCATGTTCCATCCATATTTGTAGCTGCGAAGTGCTTGGTAGAGTGTCTTACACAAGTTGCTATTCAATAAAATCTGTAGAAAAAAGGAATAAGAGAGGGAAGGACCCAGTTCTAATCTTAAACCAACTCATAATTTAGTAGGAGAGACAGAACTTACCTAAGTAAACATTTATGTTTGGAACTTACATACAAAATAAATACAAAAATAAGTACCACCCTAAAGGCAACATCAGCTGCTAAATTATTAGAGTCAGGAAAGAAGTTTGTCTTGCTGCTCAAAAGGCATTTGAATAAAAGGATTCTATAGCTTTTCATAGCGTCCATGAAAATAAGAATACAGACAGGCAGTTTTGCTTGGAAGCCCTAAAATAGTCTGGAAGTACAGGGCATGGACAAGAATGAGACTATGAAAATGCAAAAGTACAGGAATGAAAAAACACTGAGTAGGAATCAGCAGAACTTGAGACCAGCCTACAGATGTGAATGACTGGGACTGGGCAGGGGAAGCCCAGAGTCCCTGCTTGAAATGAAGATGCAGGAAAAGCAGAATAGATAGGCTAAGGGGACACCATGAATTCCTTTTTTTTTCCATGTTTAGATTTAGGTGATGGCAGAACATCTAAGTAAAGACGTTTCATAAACAGAAAGAATTCTGTGACTGGGAAGAATATAAAGGTCACGGCAGAAAAGGAAGATCTGGAAATTGTCTGCATAGAGGTGGGTGGCTAAATAAAATTTGGGGCTCAAGCATCCTGACTTGCACAGAGGACACGAGTTGCAAACCCCACAAGATTATGAAAAACATTTCCTATTTTAATTACAATTGTTTTTTAAGCATTTCTGGATTCTATCTGTGGGTTGCTACATTACCAAATTTTACATACTTACCCATTTACACTAGAAAACACTTGAGACATTTCGGATCCAATTCCTTCCTTTTATAGACAGGCAGAAGCTCAGAGGTGTGAAGTGAAATGCTCAAGTTTATTGAGTAAATAAGTTTCCATTTGTTCATTCATTTAATAGGTACAAATATGCAGATATGGATGAGTGCAAATATGGGATGGTTTAAAATTCTATGTTGACCTGCATTACTATTACAAATCGTCAATCCTTTTGTGACTGTAATTTAGTCATACTTGTGCTAAGTTAAAGTATATATACCCAAAGCCATATATGATACAATAACTGGGAAACCAAAGGTTTTCTACAAAATTTAATATGTCCTTTAAAAACAGTAGGCTGATGGTATCGAAACATTCACATTTAGAAACACTTTCTCATTTTAGTTGGAGTCAGAATAACCTATATAACTATATAAGTTGGATGCTTTCTAAACCTCAATCTGAGGACATATGAGTTTACTATTTTTCTTAAGTTGCTTTCAGCCATGTTATATGCTTAACTTGAAATGTAAAATATGAATACTCAAAACTAGAAAAAAGAGGTACACTTTCCAAGTCACCTTTTATACACTTGGGTAAAAGCAAAGGAAAAAAAATAATAAATCTGGCACAAACCCCAGCATGGCTATAATCTAGACTGTCAACTTTCAGTTGTTTATTTGGAAAATCACTCAATCACTTTCTTGGTACTTATCCTAACTGCACAGTTTACTCAACTGACAGCAGCCAGAATTTTTTAAAAAGGCAACTTCTTCAAACTACAAATTTTACATTTGATTTTTTTTTTTTTTGGTAATAGATTATGAAATGGTTACATACCCTATGACTGAATGTGTCCAATGACAGAAAACTGATTAGCTTCGAAGCAACTGCAGTCTGTCCTTATCTCTTTGGAAAATTTCTTTCATAAAATGTTTCCTTGCAACTTACACATGCATATTGGTTCATATTCTACCCTTAGGGATTAAGCAAATCAATAATATTAGCTTCTTTGACATGATAATCCTTTCAACGTTTGAAGAAAGCTACCAGGTTCCCTCTGAGTTTCTTTGTACCTGGTCATTCCTCCTATGAATTGTGCTAAGCAACTTGCTCTATTGGTTTGGTTTTTCTCCACAGAATTTTCTCCTGTTCACTTGAGACCTTCTGTAATGTGGTACAGCATAGTAGAATGGACATTCAACTCAGGAGTTGGACAGATCTTTATTTGAATCTCTGCTTCATCACTAATATAGTCTGTTTGTACACAATTTAACCTCCCTGAGCATCAGTTTTTTATCTGTCAAATCTGAAATAAGAACAATGACCTCAGAGTCCTGTTGTGATGACAAAATGAGATCATACATGGTCCAGTGCCTGGTCTAGCTCTCATCAAACTCACAACCCTAACAGGAGTCAGATCCTTGCGGTTAAAAAGAGGAGTCCCATCACTTTTTAGAACCAGATATCATGTAGTATCTAGAAACCAAGAATTAAAAATGTACTTAAATACTCGCATGTTTCCACATGTGCACACACACACATCTTCCATAAAAAGATCTTGACTGCAATTTCACAAAATGTATTCACATTGAATATCTTTGGCAATATAAATGAGCAAAAATGTAAAAGGAAAAAGAAAAATAATACATTTTGGCAAAGGTAGTACAGACCAATAAAAACAAACTGGTGTTAGTGCACTCAGTTTTTTTTTATGTTACCATCTAACCTACTTTCAGGTTGTACTTTTCTTCCTATTCTAATTTATGTTTATTTTAAAGGTTTTACAAATGCCATATCTGACACTGCATGTCTCACTGCCAGGTAACATATTTGTCAAGAAAGTATAAGAATAAGCAAACCAAACCCCTTAAAATATTGTCAAATAATGTGAGCTGTTTCTCTTCTGAAAAGATATCCTTCTGTAAGATAATGGTAACTCTTGGGTAAACTTTACATATTTTAAATGATTACCATCACTCCTTATCTTCTAGTTTCCTTAGTTCTCCTATTCTCAAATATAGTCGTTTCAGCCTATTGCTTTGAAAGTTGGCAATAATTGCATTTCAACACACACACACAACACACACACACTCACACACACAATCATGCAGTACAGAAGTATTGCTGAAGCTTTGCCTAATATCACTATGTCCCATGAGTCTTAGTAACCGAGCCTGTTAAGCATCTGTAAGAAGGTGCCATATTTTTTCTGCATAGGGCAAATAAGAAAACATTCTTTCAGCTACACTCATATTTCTGGTAACATCTGCACAATGTCTTCATGTCAGAAACCAGAATTGAATATTCTTCCCCTAATGTGGAATGCCTACCCCAGTCTTTCTTTCAAAATTCTCAAGAGTCATTCTCTATTATTAAGCATGTTCCAATCACCTACCAGCATAATAGATAATTTCTTTTTTGTGCTCCCTTTTTCTACTTTATGTACGTCTATCAGAATATCTAAAGAATGTAAAAGCTTTAACTTATTTAGTTAGCTGTCTCCCTCTTTAGACCATAAGCTTTCCGAGGGCAGGGGAAATGTCCTAGTCATCCCAAAGGTCTGCAACAGTACCTAGCTCAACATCTTTTCCCCTTTCCAGTGAATCTTCTAGATTCAAATTTTTAAGATAAAATTATGTAGTGGAAAGATGGGGACTAGAATTTAGGAGATCTGGGTTGCAGTTCTGGTTCTAGCTCTCAGTTATTAATCAATGTCTGAGAAAGTTAATTAACTTCTAGGGGGACCTAAAATAATGTGGTTGAACTAAATCATCTTTAACATTTTCCTTGGATTGAAAATTATGATTCCCAGTACTCAAGTACCCATCATGTACTTTATAATGTAGTGGGAGTAATGAGAGATTTTTGAAAGTATATTAGCACACTATTCTAACCAAAAAGATAAAATGAGATAGAGTCATCAGTATTATTGCTAAAAATGCAAGTTACCATGCAGACGAACACAAAATGATCTTTGGTTAAAGTCTTCAAAATTTTAAGTACAGATTCAGACTTTTTGGGCATGACTTACTACACATGATGGTGATGGAATTAATAGTTCCCATAAAGAGTCAATGTGCTTCCAGAATTGTCTAAATTGCTCTCAGAATATCTCCATGAGGAGAGAAGCTGGCTCAACACGTCTGTAGGTTACGTGGAGGTGCGTGACACCTGAATCACTGGCTCCAGTGCCCAATGCCAAACATAAAACCCCCAAACCTCAAACTATTAAGTGTTGATCAAGATATTTAGCAACGTTGAAAGTAGTGAAAGTGCACCTTATTTTGGCTTAGGATACCTAGGGAAGAGGAGAGGTTTTTAGGATTAAACTCAACCTTGAGCATCTTTATCTTTCACATGGAAGCCAGACACAGTAATGAGGAAAAAGCAAATCACTCACTTTTCAAGCACACATTTATATGTCAAGGTTAACAGACCAACCTTCTTCTGTTGCTGTCACTTGGTCCAAGTGTTTGCTGAACAATATTACTGAGCACCCAAATGAGGTCAACATTCTAGCATTAGGTCTCACCCCTTGCTCTCAGTGAAATGAAATAGCTCTGTATGCATATAAGATTTCGCATATGGAGGTAACATTTTATGAGACTATCACCAATAATGTTTAGAAGAATCCTTAAAATTTGGTTAAGTCAAGCTGATAGGGAATAGAAAGAGACATACAGACCGACGGACTATGCTCATATAGGGTTTCCTAAATATTTGAGTTCTAGCAGGGACTCTCTTTAGTCTCAGACGCAGGCATCAGTTTTATTACTTTACGACAATTACAAGAGTGAAAAATTATTTAGCCTGACCAAGCACATAGGATAATGATTTGTAGATCAGATGATGGCTATTAATTTATAAGGGAAGATAAATAATGCCTCCACTCCTTTTCTGAAAGGCAGAGCACTCCTGAGACCAAATGACAAACCAAAACCCTGTTGAGTGAACCATAAAGGGGAAATTCAGCATGCCAAAGAGAGATTTACATCAAATTAACATGTATTTGATGAGATGTTATTCTTCTTCCATGCAGGGGTATTTCTGTCTAGACACCTAGTACCGGTCATTCAAATCAATGCACTTCACCCTGAACAGGACTGACAATACACACTAATTTGCACCCTCTAACTCTGCTTTTTCTACAACAGTGTTCTCCCTATGTGAGTTACATCACATCCCCTACCATATCAGAGGCAGAGAGCTTCAGGAAGCATTTTACTGTTTTCTTCACTGGATTATTCATTTTGGTGGATCCTGATCTCATCAGAATCTCACTGCTCAGTGGATATTTCATTTTAATTTTATTTCCAAAATCAGAACGGATATATTTGCATACAATGGGGGCAGAGAAAGAATGAAAGTGAAGAGAAGAAACTTATTTACCCTTATTTTTATCCCTTGGAAATGTTCCTAGGTCCTGAGGATTCACTCAAAATTTACAATTTTTAGTTTACACGAAGTTATATATTATTTTATTTATTTCACAATAGAGTAAAAAGAATAATAGAGAATGATCCTCTTAATATGTAAATGTTTTAAAATAAAAGTCATTGTAATAAGAATTTACCTACAAATTTGAAGTCAGAAAAAAAAACCTGTCTTTGTAAAAATTAAATTGAAGAATCTAGCTATAAAAGTATGTGACACTATTAATCTTTACCACAAACAATACAATATTTTAATTTGTAGTTTGATCCTAAATGCACTACTTTTAGGAAACAGGTTGAAATAGTAATACAAATATGTGATTAGCTAAAATTGTGACTGACTTTGCCAAAGTACTTGGGCTTCTTAAATATATACTATGGACCTCCTATGGTTGATTCTTTTTCAAATTCTATTTATGTTTATGCTATAGGCAATCTATCTACAGATCAGTGTCTGAAGACACGCATCAATCAGAAATCAATCAACTTTCAACTAACTTTTATTAAGCATCTAGTCATAATCCTACTGGGTCTTAGAAATAGAAATCAAACATAATCTCTCTCTTCAAAAACTCAGACTCTTTCAGAAGAACAAATATGATGTGACTAACAGAGATGTAATCACACAATGGTATACATGCTCTAAGGCAGCACTGTCCAATAAAAATCAATTGCAAGCCACATATGAGAACCCACATACGCAGTTTTAAAGTTTCTAGCAGGCCACATTTAAAAAGTAAAAATTAAACAAGTGAAATTAATTTTAATAATTTACTTAACCTAATATATCCAGAATATTACCATTTCACAAGTATGTAAATTATTGATAGTATATTTTATATATTTTTGTACTAAATCTTTAAATGAGATGTTGATTTCACATTTGCAGCACATCTCAATTTGTACTAGCCACATTTCAAGTGTACAATAGTTACATGTGGCTAGTGGCTACCATACTGAATAATGCAGGGAGAAGTATACAAATAGTTCTGGGGAAACATAAGGAAAAAAAGATTGATTCTCCCTGGGCCATCAGGAAAATTGAACAAAAGAGTTGACATCTGAGTCTGGCCTGTAAAGATAAATAGGATTTTATTAGGTAAAATGAGAATAGACTGTGGCCAGATTGTGAAGCTCTATATTAAGTTTGGATTTTCTTCTAAGCTATGGCTAGGTTTTTAAGGCAGGGAGTAATAGGATCAGAGTTTTTCTTTCAAAACATAAATGCTAGCAGAATGGAAGATGAATTGGAAAATTGGAAGAGGAGAACCAAATAGACCAGTTACGTGGCTATTGCAAAGAATATGGGACATGGATTTAAATACCATCAATATGCTGAAGGCTCCCAAATTTAACTCTTCAACCAGATCTCTCTTCTAAACTCCAGACCTGACAATTTCATACTTGACCTGTCCGTGTGGATACACAGTAGGCAACTCTGACATAAAATAATGAAAACTCAGCTCCTAATCTTCCACTACACACAGTCTTCCCCATCTCAGTTGATGCCCCTTTATCCGTCTAGTCTAGCTGTTTAGCTTGAAAAATTTAAACTTATTGTTCATTCCTCTTTTTCATGTCCCACATCCAATACCTCAGGAAATCCTGTTGACTGTTTCGAAAGATATCCACAATCTGACCTCTTTACTTCTACAGCTACCACCCTGGTCTGAACCACCGGCATCCCTCACTGAATGCTGTGGTAATTCCCACATAGTCTCCTTGCTCTTCCCTTGTCCCCTAAGGTATATTTTCAGTACAGAAATCAGAATGGCACTTTTGAAATTTCCTGAAATCCTGTAAGTGTTCCCCGTTTTGTTCATAGGCAAAGTGACTATGTGGTAGATTAGACTATTCCCAACTCATTATTTCCTCTCTGTAATAGAATTATGCACTCATGTGCTTTGCCATGTGAATTTTTAGTATTTCTCACAAGAGTAGACAGAGTACACATCCCTGTCCCACTGACTTTGGGCCTGGGCAAATGTCTTTTTTGGCCGACGAAATAGGTAGAAAAGACAGTGCTTCAGTTCTGAGTCAAAGCTTCAAGAGACATCTTGTGTTTTCACTCATCCCTCTTGCATTATGCCATCCACTATGAGAAGGATATAGCCCAGACAGCTACTAGACCCAGAATGAGGAGACATATGGGACAGACTTTATCCCAAATTGCAACCTGGACCCAAGCCCAGCCAGTCCAAGCCAAGCCACAGCTGACCTGCTGACTCCTGAGTGAGAAATAAATGCTTGTTGCTGGAGATACTGAGTTTTGAGGTTGTTTCTTATATACATATCACTATTACAGCAATAGCTGCCTAATATACCCTACAGTGGCCAATCAGATCCCTCATGATGTGTACACATTCCCTTCCACCATCTCTCTTCCCCTTCTCCTACTATTCTGTTTCATTTACTCCACTTTCACTGCTACAGCCTCCTTGTTGTTCCTCAAATATACCAAGCATGTTCCTTCCTTAGGGCCTTTGCATAGGCTGATCCCTTTGCCTAGACCATTTCTCTTCTAGTTACTTATATGACTCACTCCTTATTTCCTCCAAGTTAAATGTCACCTTCTCAATAAGGCCTATCCCGACAGCCTATTTAAATTGCATATCCACACAGATAGCCAAAAGGCACATGAAAAAGTACTCAGCATCATTAATTATTAGAGAAATGCACATCAAAACTACAATGAGGTATCACCTCACACTGATCTTAATGGCCATCATCAAAAAGTCTACAAATGATAAATGTTGCAGAGGGTGTGGAGAAAAAGAAACCCTCCTACACTGTTGGCTGTTGGTGGGAATGTAAATGGGTGCAGTCACTATGGAGAACAGTATGGAGGTTCCTCAGAAAACGAAAAGTTACCATATGATCCAGTGATTCCACTCCTGGGCATATATCTGGAGAAAACTCTAATTTGAAAAAATACATGCACCCCAATGTTCATTGCAGCACTATTTACAATAGCCAAGACATGGAAGCAACCTAAATGTCCATTGACAGATGAATGGATAAAGAAGATGTGGTACATATACACAATGGAATATTACTCAGCCATAAGAAAGAATGAAATAATGCCATTTGCAGCCATTTGGACCTAGAGATTATCATACTAAGTGAAGTAAGCCAGGCAGAGAAAGACAAATACATGATATAGTTTACATGCAGAATCTAAAAAAAATGATACAAATGAACTTATTTACAAAACAGATATAGACTCGCAGACACAGAAAACAAACTTATGGTTACCAAAGGGGAAAGGGGGGTAGGGATAAATTAGGGGGGAGTTTGGGATTAAGATATACACACTACTATATATCAAATAGATAACCAACAAGGACCTACTGTATAGCACAGGGAACTCACTCAATATCCTGTAATAATCTATAAGGGGAAAGAATCTGAAAAAGAATATATATATGTATATGTATAACTGAATCACTTTGCCGTACACCTGAAACTAACACAACATTGTAAATCAACTATACGTCAATAAAAAAAAGAGAGGAAAAAAACCAAAAAAAAATCATCACACTGCACAATAAAAAAAATGAGTTTTACTGTATGTAAATTATGCCTCAATAAACCTAAATTTTAAAAATCAAAATAGATAAATAAATAACATGTACATCCTCCATCCCAAGGATGATAAAGACGGGGCATGAGGAAACTTCTTGAGGTCATACAAATGTACCATACATGGTTATGTGTTATACGAGTGTGCACATGTGACAAAAATTCATCAATTTGTACATTTAAGATATGTATGTATCACTATATAAATTTACTGTAAAAAGGAAAACTGTAAACAAATATTGAAAATATTGAATTCTAGTTAGTGGGTTTGCTTTTTACAGTGGTATCAGTTATCAATTCTGAAACTTTTTTTATATATAAGTCATAAGCAAATGAGTAAATATATTATGGATAATGAAAATCAAGCTTCTTCCTTTGGAGAAGACACTTACACGTATGGGAAGAAGGAAGATTATACAGAAAATACACCTAATGTTACAAAGGAATTTGAGACAGAAATGTGAACTAATGGTTTACACACACACACACACACACATATGTGTATTCATGCATGCTTTCAGATAGATTCAGTGTAGATACAGAAATAAAGACATAAACATAAGATAGAGATAGATATCTTAACTGTTCACTGAGAGGGCCTAGAAGCAATGTTACATCAGTAACAATAAGTACAACTAGTGCCCACATCTTGATTTCCACAAACCATTCTCTCCTAAAAGAAAACACAGCTGTTTGGATAAATGGCTAACTCCTGGGCAGGGGCAGGGAAAATACAAGATAAACTGGAATATTCTGATACATCAGAAAGTAAGGAAGTGCTCAAGGCACCATGGGGATGTCCCAAAAGGTCACAGTAGCCAGCTTGAAGGAAATCCTACTGACCAAATCTGGGAGCACGTGTAGATAAAAATAATTATAAAAATGGATCATAATCTATTGAATACAGTAAGAAGTCATGAGACCATCTAGTTTAAATAAGCAAATGAAAAAATAAAGAAATGAAGAAGGGAAATGTCTTCCTTATAGAAGAATGTCAATCAATAAATGCAGAAGTAATAATAGATTTAGAAAATTATCAATAGATAGAAAAGCAGTGGTAGAAAGTGTGATGAGAAACAGATACTTAAATATTCTCAAAATGTCTCCCTACAAATTACTTACTTATTATAAAGTGAAAATTTTGACTTCACAGTGGAGAATCCTTGTCGATCACCACCAGGAGATCAAAGCTAACATCAGTGGAACAAGCAAACATCTTTTGACACCTGATATAAAGTACTGAGAAAAACTGAGTATCATTTTAGTAATTTTCCTCTAAAAAAATGTATAACCTTATTCAACTCAAGAAGAAACAAAACAAATCCAAATCAAATGTCATTGGCCTGAATTCTTAAAAAACGTCAAGATCAAGAAGCCAAGTAAAAGAAGTAAAACTTGAAAATAAAGTTCAATACGTGATCCTGTATTGAATTCCGGACCAGGAAAAAAACTATAAAGGACATCATTGGGACAACTAATGAAATTTGGACAAGGACTCTGGATTATATAACAGTAGTGTGTAAATATTTTATACCCTGACTTTGATAACTGTAATGCAATTATGTTTAAAAATATCTTTATTCTTAGGAAATACACATTGAAATATTTAGAAGTTAAGGGACACGGTGTCTTCAACTTCCTTCCAAAACTTCAGGGACAACAATCTGTATACATGTATATGTTTGTATACAGATAGATAGAATAACAAAGCAAATGAAGCAAAATGTAATCAATTGGTGTATCTTGGTAAAAGGACTATGGGGCCCAAAGATGACAGAACAAGTAAGCAGCAGTGTTTAGACACTGGTACCTGAACAATATTTACTCATAGGGGGATATACTTTACCTATCACGTAGTATAAATGAGTCCTATTTCTTTACCTCTGCATCAAATCACGTAACCAGATGTACCTTAGCTTGGAATCAACATGTTTTCAACTCTTGCGTGATCTCTTGCATTAGGCAAAAAGTGTTTTGAATTTAGGCCATGTTGTAATATTTGATATCTTAGTTTGTACAGAGCACTTTCCTTAGTTATCTACATGTACTAGCTCACATAAGTCTAGTGACATTAGGTGTATCTCTTTGTATATCCTGAATAATGAGTAGAGACTACATGAAATTTACCCAGGAAGTAATTTTCCTTGTGTTGGGCTTCCCTTGTTTCAATTTGTTATAATGTGGATATACTTACAAATTTTAGAAGTAGCTAAGTATATCTGATTTTAAAATACAGGCTTTACTAGTGAATCCAATAATCAATCATTGTTAGAATTTAAAATATGAAAATGCGTTAGTATTTTGATTAAAAGCACAAAATTAAACAACGGAGTTTGGCAAAAGTGCCCTATCTAAATCCAAGTAAAGTTACAGAAATAAAAATTACTTGAGTTCTTAGAGGAATCATATGGTATATTAGATACTGTTAAAAAGATTTCAGTTTTTTAAGTGATTTAAAATCCATTGCACTAAACTATCAGATAAACTATCTGTAACTACTTGTTAGTATCCACATTTCATGGTTTCTACAACTAGTTACACATTCTAAGCATCTGCTAAAGCTCAAATTCTGCTCTAGCTTCCTGTAGAGGAGTTAAGGATTATTTGCTTTTATATGGTTCATTTATGTCTGCGGTATGTGACAAAGGTGGTGATTTCTTGACACAGCAATATAGATGAGTTTTTCCCATTAAAAGCTCTATAGGGGGGAGGGAACCCTTATAAATCACTGTGTGGTCTTGTAAATTATGCAGTGTTGGGGGATATTTTCCTCCTAGGTTTGGATCAGAATAATAAGCACACATGAAATTGCCAAGAGCATCCAAAAAGAAAGTGAAACCACCCAAAACAAACAAAACAAAGTCTAATATTATTTTAAGAAAAAATCTTGAAAAATTGCTTGACCCAAATGAAATATTTCCAAGAGTGTTGCCAAGAATATGAAAATGGAATCGATATATACGTGCTCTTATTTTAAATCAGAAAATTATAGAAATATATTAAAGTGATAGTAATACCCATAACAGTAGAATAAATCATATTTATTAAGCACTAACTCTGCTAGACACTCTGCTAATTGCTTTCCCTTGATTTACTTTGTTTAATCACCACAATCACACCATGCAGTCAGTATCATATTACAGATGAGGAAATTTATGACTCCTTTTGCATATTTTCTAGAATATTCTGTAAATGCACCATGATACTTTTATTTCAAGTCATGCCTCATTTAGGTAAAAAATATCTGACAAGACGTAATCGCTGTCCTCACTTTTTATGGTCCTACCTCTAATTAGGGTAAATGAAACTGTCTTCATATGTGTATTTCTTAAATCAAAAAAAATAAAACACTTCTAGGATTTGCATTAACTCTTTCCTACCATCTGTTTCCAAACTAATAATTGCCAACAGTAGATATCAATTGAGCATTGACTGTACATAAAGTACAGGTGTATGAAAGAGATTAAAAATGAGAAAGTGTTCTCCCAAAACTTAACACTTGCAAGTACACACACACATTTTTTTAACCTTATGATATTAGACACAATACCTTTCAAAGTATACCCTGGCCTTAAAAGAGTTAAGCTTTAACAGATATTGAGCTTTATAATGAGGAGAGAGCTTTTATCAATAGAAGATTCTGGTTCATTGTTAACAACACTGTAAATACTTTAGTACTATAGAAGTAGATCTATATATGGTAACATTTATTCATTTCACATTTTCTCAAAGTGACTGAAATGGGTGACTCCTTTAAACATGGAACTTGTTATTTTATCAATCATTTGAACAATGATTTGTGAGAGGTTCTGACTGGGGCATTTTAATGAGGAAATAGACATGAAAATCTCATCATAACAGGGATACTATTGGGGAATCCACCCTATGCCTATGACCATCCGTTGTTAAGCAAGAAAGGAAGATCTTTGATTTTAGATCAATGACCTGAGAGTATCAGGGAAAATGTGTTTCTCCTGAATTCCTAAATTCTTATACCTGGTGTGCTTCCCTTTATCTTTGACTGCCAGAAAATTTAGTCTAATTTTTGATTCATCACTAGCAATTTTAAAGGACTATATAGTGTGTATTTTACCATGCTGATTCTATCTTCCTATCTTTATTTTCTGTTTACCTAATTCCCAAATTTTTATTTTATACTTAATATGTATATATGTGCATATTTACATATATACATATATGTATGTGTGTGTGTCTGTATACCTTAGCTACATCAAGTTCTTTTTAGAATGAATAGAATAAAATAGGACATTAACATTAAGAAAAACAAAATCAACAAATATTCCAACATAATGACTACCATAATACATCACATTTTATATAATATATATTCCACTATTTCCCATGGATAGAGATGTGTACCAAATTTTCTTGCCCTTAAGTAAAAAATGAAACTAAAGACAATGTAATAAGAAATGAAATGTGCTCCTATCCTTCACAATTAAGGTCTTATGGATAGACCATGGACCATCAAGCTAAACAGTTGTGGATTCCCATTCCATCTTAGCTTGGGCTAACTGTGTGAACCTGTATAAACTCCCCAAACTCCAAGAGCTTTAGCTTCCCATCTCAAAAATGGAGAGAATATTTTTTACTTGTGGGGTGTTTGTAAGGATTTAATGAGATTAAATAAATTTGACACATAGTACAGACCCAATAAATAATGGTCCTGTTCTTAGCCTTCCTTGTGGAAATCTCCACTTACCAAATCTTCACTAAACACACACTAGACATTTTGAAAATGTTTAATAAATAAATTATGATACAGAATTTATGAGCCTATTTTCTCTTACTGGAATTGGTTGCATTGGGAGAAATTTACTATAACTTTACTTTATATCCCAGAAGGACACAGGCTTAGTGCATTTTTAAATAATGGTGCCCAAAGCTTGAAAAACTCTATGGTGTGTGTTTCTACTTGTTGAGGAGTGGTCACTCTCACATAATGCTAACGTGACTATACATTAATTTGCTACAGATTGTCTGAAGAGGTCTTTGGATCTCTGTATGTTACCTTTGATCCAGAAATTCAACTTCCAAAAATGTTGACAAAAAATAATTAAAAATAGGTACAGAAATTAATTTACAAAGATGTTCATTGCAATACTATTATATTAAAAATGGTTAGAAATCTATATGTTCAACAGGAAATGATTAGGTAAAGTGGAGTACATTTAAATAACTGAATTCTATGTGGGTATTATAATGAGATGGCAAAGTACATTTCTTGACATGAAAAGATGTACACAATATACTGTTGTGACAAAAAAACAGATCTTGAAACACCATATACAGAATGACCCTATTTTTGGAATTCATACCTTTCTGAAGAAAAAGAATCTGAGGAAGCTTATTTACAAGATGTGAAAAATGGCTATGTTTATCTCTGCAACATAGCAGATGATATGTATTTCTTTTAGCCTATATGTGTACTTTCTAATTTTCCATTGATGAACTCTGAGTCATTAACTGAAATGAAAATAACTGCCTAAAGTCCAACTCGTCTTCATCTTCCTTCTGCTCTTTGCTTCATTGGTGGTATATTCCAAAGAACTGAGCATAACATGTTACTTATACAGTGTGGTCTACAATCCCATCCTTTATTATTATTTTTTTTAATAGATGTACTTGAGTGACCTTAAATAGCCTAAATAATTAAATAGTTGAGAAGGAGTTTTGTGGGGAGAGTGACTAGGCTTATGAGATGTTATCAGCACCATTTACATCCTCTTTTCTAACTCAAGACATGTCTCTTTTCTACTAGACAAGACTGACTATTCTGTTTATTTGTTACAATAGAAATCAATTTCAAGACAAGTCAGTTAGAGCAAGTTTTGAGCCAGCTTTCCCTCACTTCTGAGTATCTGTTAGTGTTATAGATGCCTTGATATAAATTTTCAACTATTTATTTTTTTAGTCATTAGAGCAAACTGATATCTATACATGTCTTTCTACATGTATAGGAATAGATTAGAGAAGTACACTCTAAGTTGGAAGTAGTGCATTTTCTACTCAAAATAAGTACTACGTATTTTGTTAACCAGCCTAAACAATATACTAATGGATTGAGATATAGTGTACAACGCTGAGTATCTAATTTATTACTTTGGAGGGGCTCAAATTCAGGACGGAAATGTCAGGTTTCCCTGACAAATCTCACTTGCTTAATGTTTCTGGCTCTTTAATTCAACGCAATATTTATTTTTCTGTCTTTAAAGCAAACAAATACATCTACACTACTGTTAAAGTGGTCTGTAAAAATACATTTGTGTGTTTTTGTTGAGAAAGCAAAGAACATACAATGGGAGGACCATCTGAGAGGTGTAAATGTCTAGGTGTACTTTCCCAAAACATTGCCTGTGCTTGTAAAAGAAGTGGTTTGGAAATAGGTTTCACTCTTCCTGACCTTCCTTCCACTGACCTTTGGCTCCCATATGTCTTCCTCTCTACCCACCTTCTCAAAATACTCCCTCCCGAAGCTTTTACTCAACCTAAAAATAGCTCCCAGATGTCTTGCTATGGCACTGTGTAGCCTCTCTCCCTTTTACTAAGATTGTATGATTAGGAAAGATAGCAGAATGGCTTTAACAAAGGACTTTTTTTGGTTCAAAATAAGTTCATGGCAGAGCAGGTCCTTTCTTTGTCTCTATGTGAATAGTTCAGGAATGTAGAAAATTGTTTTCTGTACCTTTACTTATAAATAACATTTGGAAGTTGTAGCATACTTCTTTAGTTTATAGTTTAAATTTACATGTCAGTATTTTTCTAATTTTACATGAAGCTGTCTCATATATTCAACTAATAAGTGACAAACTCTAACATATCAAGTCACTTGCTAAATGTCTTAACTGAATTCTCTGCTTACATTTCCAGGAAGTATCTCCTGTTTTCCCACATCCTATGATTAATAACAATCACCTAATTCCCAAGCAATGTGATGGGTAAGTGGTTTTAACTCTGGATTTCCATTCTATGAATGAAAGTCAAATTCATACAAAAGTGTTTGCATCATGCACCTTGGTGAACCAACTTATGTTTTGAATGGGGCACAGTGTTTCAAAAGGAGAGTTCATTAATAAGAAAACAGACATTTATGGTAATTCCTGCCCTGTCCTCATGAGTCACTGTGGGCAAAGTTTCCAATTTTGGTATGGATGTTGTTAAATATCCGTTACCCACCTTTGTGGCCAAACTTGCAATAAAATACCTCCAATAAGAGAGGCAGTGGGGCCTAACTAAACTCTCAATCAAGGCTTTTGTCTTCAAGAAAGAATCTGGTTGGAGAACCTCCCTCCTCATTAGTTTCTTTTGTCAACATTTTCAAGCATAGAAACAGCCGTAGAAAGACCCAAAGTTCATGACTTTGGAATTGGAATGAAGCCATAAAAAGCATGTTTGTATAAGAACAAGAAGTCAGAAGTTGATCTTCACTGGTTTTCTGCCTGCCATGTGGAAAGTACCCCTGAGACCTGGTGTGTGCATCAGCACATCAGCTGATGGGAGAGCAGCATCACTGTATTAAAAATGGGGTACACTATGCCTTTACTTCAAATGAACAAAAGTAAAAACAATCTTAGGTTCAAAAATGTTATTCGTGCTGTTATAATTAGGTCAACCAAACATCATTTGATCAACATTAAAACAGAAAGCTGGGTAGCGGTTGAAGTCACAAATAGTTTTCTGTGAACTTGGATGTCTTGAGCAAAGTTGAGATGTTTGCATAATCTTCTCTGTAGCAACAACATTCCACATGCATATTTCTCTTTAAAAAGAAACTCTATGCTCGGTGGTATTCTGGGTTCAAGGCCTGAATAAAAAGCATCTCAAGTCAAAAGTCCTGTTTAAAAATTGAGCTATAGAGAAGGTCGTAAGTGTTTTGACTTCTCTTTTAAATCATTTATGGATGACTAAAAGTCATATATTGATTCAAAGTACAAATTTACTTAAATCTCTGAACTTGAACTTTTAGCTATCTAACCCAGTATCTTCCCCAAAATGCTCCCAAATGTTTGCAGTTTCTACAAACAAGATAAATCACTATACACAACACTGAGCAGAGGAGAAGGTGAAACACACAACAAACTTGCTTGTATAATTTTTCTCAAGGCCTGGAAATAAAAATGTTAAATGTGGCCTACCATTTTCATGGAATTTTTCCAAAATACAAAACTCAAAGTGTATATAACATTTAATTTTTAAAAATGGAAAAAAAAAAAGTTAAATGTGGCCTACCATTTTCATGGAATTTTTCCAAAATACAAAACTCAAAGTATATATAACATTTAATTTTTAAAAATGGAAATATAAAACCTAGAGATACAAATGTAAAGAACAAAAAGCAAATCTCTGAATTATACATATTTTGAACATCCTACTTTCTCAGAAGTTTGATCAAGACAGCATTTAATAAAGCAATATTTTTATGATGAAAATTACTTTGGTTTGTAGGCAGTGGGAGGTGTGCCTCAAGTTATAATTTTTCGTCAATATAAGAGAGTTGTATCATGATATTTCATTTTTATGAATGCAAATATATTGTTGGCATCATAACTTTACTAGTGCAACAGATAATAAAAGAGTCTACTCAATAATACTTATCACACATATTCTATATTAGGTTGTACATTTACTAGATTATTATACAATAATGCTGTACATACAGAACAATGCATAGACTTGTACTCACAAGTCTGAAATCCCTGAGTAAGATGCTTCCAAAAATCTAATGTAGAGATGGCAGAAGAATATAACTGTCACATGCATGCTTATGTGTCTTACCCTTATTCAGAAATAATGATAATGACCATAATAATAACTATACTATAATAGTAATAGTCAACAAAGTTATGCTAATGCGTGGAGTAGTCAACCAACTAACCAAGCTGCCATTTTAAGGGGAATTAAACATCACTGGAATACACTGTAATATGATTATCAATTAACTCAGATTTCCACATGAGACTGCTTTGTGGTTGCTAAGGTGAAAATTGAGCCTACTCCAAATTAGTTCCAGTAAACAAAATTTAAAATAATAAATAGATTTTTGCTAACCCCAATCTCTCTTTTCCAAGAGATAAGTTGCAAAGTATAACTGCCAGATCTACCACTAAACCTAAAAGCAGCCAGCTGAGTTGTTTATATCTCACAGTCTTAGTCAACTTAATATGTGGATAAGTCTCTTTTTTTTTTTTTGATTTTTAGAAATTTCATGTAATGTCTGAAACATTTATATTAACATATTTCCATACATATTTCCATACAAATACAAATATAAGATTTTTAGAAATTTCATGTAATGTCTGAAACATTTATATTAACATATTTCCATACAAATAACCCAATGAAAGTTTAGTATTAGTTGTTTTGTTTGTTTTTTTATACTGCAGGTTCTTATTAGGCATCAGTTTTATACACATCAGTGTATACATGTCAATCCCAATCGCCCAATTCAGCACACCACCATCCCCACCCCACTGCAGTTTTCCCCCCTTGGTGTCCATATGTCCATTCTCTACATCTGTGTCTCAACTTCTGCCCTGCAAACTGGCTCATCTGTACCATTTTTCTAGGTTCCGCATACATGCATTAATATACGATATTTGTTTTTCTCTCTCTGACTTACTTCGCTCTGTATGACAGTCTCTAGATCCATCCACGTCTCAACAAATGACTCAATTTCGTTCCTTTTTATGGCTGAGTAATATTCCATTGTATATATGTACCACATCTTCTTTATCCATTCGTCTGTTGATGGGCATTTAGGTTGCTTCCATGACCTGGCTATTGTAAATAGTGCTGCAATGAACATTCGGGTGCATGTGTCTTTTTGAATTACGGTTTTCTCTGGGTATATGCCCAGTAGTGGGATTGCTGGGTCATATGGTAATTCTATTTTTAGTTTTTTAAGGAACCTCCATATTGTTCTCCATAGTGGCTGTATCAATTTACATTCCCACCAACAGTGCAAGAGGGTTCCCTTTTCTCCACACCCTCTCCAGCATTTGTTGTTTGTAGATTTTCTGATGATGCCCATTCTAACAGGAGTGAGGTGATACCTCATTGTAGTTTTGATTTGCATTTCTCTAATAATTAGTGATGTTGAGCATCTTTTCATGTGCTTCGTGGCCATCTGTATGTCTTCTTTGGAGAAATGTCTATTTAGGTCTTCTGCCCATTTTTGGATTGGGGTGTTTGTTTCTTTGATATTGAGCTGAATGAGCTGTTTATATATTTTGGAGATTAATCCTTTGTCCGTTGATTCATTTGCAAATATTTTCTCCCATTCTGAGGGTTGTCTTTTCGTCTTGTTTATGGTTTCCTTTGCTGTGCAAAAGCTTTGAAGTTTCATTAGGTCCCACTTGTTTATTTTTGTTTTTATTTCCATTACTCTAGGAGGTGGATCAAAAAAGATCTTGCTGTGATTTATGTCAAAGAGTGTTCTTCCTATGTTTTCCTCTAAGAGTTTTATAGTGTCCAGTCTTATATTTAGGTCTCTAATCCATTTTGAGTTTATTTTTGTGTATGGTGTTAGGGAGTATTCTAATTTCATTCTTTTACATGTAGCTGTCCAGTTTTCCCAGCACCACTTATTGAAGAGACTGTCTTTTCTCCATTGTATATCTTTGCCTCCTTTGTCATAGATTAGTTGACCATAGGTGCGTGGGTTAATCTCTGGGCTTTCTATCTTGTTCCATTGATCTATGTTTCTGTTTTTGTGCCAGTACCATATTGTCTTGATTACTGTAGCTTTGTAGTATAGTCTGAAGTCAGGGAGTCTGATTCCTCCAGCTCCATTTTTTCCCCTCAAGACTGCTTTGGCTATTCGGGGTCTTTTGTGTCTCCATACAAATTTTAAGATGATTTGTTCTAGCTCCATAAAAAATGCCATTGGTAATTTGATAGGGATTGCATTGAATCTGTAGATTGCTTTGGGTAGTATACTCATTTTCACAATGTTGATTCTTCCAATCCAAGAACATGGTATATCTCTCCATCTGTTGGTATCATCTTTAATTTCTTTCATCAGTGTCTTATAGTTTTCTGCATACAGGTCTTTTGTCTCCCTAGGTAGGTTTATTCCTAGGTATTTTATTCTTTTTGTTGCAATGGTAAATGGGAGTGTTTCCATAATTTCTCTTTCATATTTTTCCTCATTAGTGTATAGGAATGCAAGAGATTTCTGTGCATTAATTTTGTATCCTGCAACTTTACCATATTCATTAATTAGCTCTAGCAGTTTTCTGGTGGCAGTTTTAGGATTCTCTATGTATAGTATCATGTCTTCCGCAAACAGTGACAGTTTTACTTCTTCTTTTCCAATTTGTATTCCTTTTATTTCTTTTTCTTCTCTGATTGCCGTGGCTAGGACTTCCAAAACTATGTTGAATAATAGTGGTGAGAGTGGACATCCTTGTCTCGTTCCTGATCTTAGAGGAAATGCTTTCAGTTTTTCACCATTGAGAATGATGTTTGCTGTGGGTTTGTCATATATGGCCTTTATTATGTTGAGGTAGGTTCCCTCTATGCCCACTTTCTGGAGAGTTTTTATCAGAAATGGGTGTTGAATTTTGTCAAAAGCTTTTTCTGCATCTATTGAGATGATCATATGGTTTTTATTCTTCAATTTGTTAATATGGTGTATCACATTGATTGATTTGCGTATATTGAAGAATCCTTGCATCCCTGGGATAAATCCCACTTGATCGTGGTGTATGATCCTTTTAATGTGTTGTTGGATTCTGTTTGCTAGTATTTTGTTGAGGATTTTTGCATCTATATTCATCAGTGATATTGGTCTGTAATTTTCTTTTTTTGTAGTGTCTTTGTCTGGTTTTGGTATCAGGGTGATGGTGGCCTCATAGAATGAGTTTGGGAGTGTTCCTTCCTCTGCAATTTTTTGGAAGAGTTTGAGAAGGATGGGTGTTAGCTCTTCTCTAAATGTTTGATAGAATTCACCTGTGAAGCCATCTGGTCCTGGACTTTTGTTTGTTGGAAGATTTTTAATCACAGTTTCAATTTCATTACTTGTGATTGGTCTGTTCATATTTTCTATTTCTTCCTGGTTCAGTCTTGGAAGGTTATACCTTTCTAAGAATTTGTCCATTTCTTCCAGGTTGTCCATTTTATTGGCATAAAGTTGCTTGTAGTAGTCTCTTAGGATGCTTTGTATTTCTGCAGTGTCTGTTGTAACTTCTCCTTTTTCATTTCTGATTTTATTGATTTGAGTCCTCTCCCTCTTTTTCTTGATGAGTCTGGCTAATGGCTTATCAATTTTGTTTATCTTCTCAAAGAACCAACTTTTAGTTTTATTGATCTTTGCTATTGTTTTCTTTGTTTCTATTTCATTTATTTCTGCTCTGATCTTTATGATTTCTTTCCTTCTGCTAACTTTGGGTTTTGTTTGTTCTTCTTTCTCTAGTTTCTTTAGGTGTAAGGTTAGATTGTTTACTTGAGCTTTTTCTTGTTTCTTTAGGTAGGCTTGTATAGCTATAAACTTCCTTCTTAGAACTGCTTTTGCTGCATCCCATAGGTTTTGGGTCGTCGTGTTTTCATTGTCATTTGTCTCTAGGTATTTTTTGATTTCCTCTTTGATTTCTTCAGTGATCTCTTGGTTATTTAGCAACGTATTGTTTAGCCTCCATGTGTTTGTCTTTTTTACGTTTTTTTCCCTGTAATTCATTTCTAATCTCATAGCGTTGTGGTCAGAAAAGATGCTTGATATGATTTCAATTTTCTTAAATTTACTGAGGCTTGATTTGTGACCCAAGATGTGATCTATCTTGGAGAATGTTCCGTGCGCACTTGAGAAGAACGTGTAATCTGCTGTTTTTGGATGGAATGTCCGATATATATCAATTAAATCTATCTGGTCTATTGTGTCATTTAAAGCTTCTGTTTCCTTATTTATTTTCATTTTGGATGATCTGTCCATTGGTGTAAGTGCGGTGTTAAAGTCCCCCACTATTATTGTGTTACTGTCGATTTCCTCTTTTATAGCTGTTAGCAGTTGCCTTATGTATTGAGGTGCTCCTATGTTGGGTGCATATATATTTATAATTGTTATATCTTCTTCTTGGATTGATCCCTGGATCATTATGTAGTGTCCTTCCTTGTCTCTTGTAACATTCTTTATTTTAAAGTCTATTTTATCTGATATGAGTATAGCTACTCCAGCTTTCTTTTGATTTCCATTTGCATGGAATATCTTTTTCCATCCCCTCACTTTCAGTCTGTATGTGTCCCTAGGTCTAAAGTGGGTCTCTTGTAGACAGCATATATATGGGTCTTGTTTTTGTATCCATTCAGCCAGTCTATGTCTTTTGGTTGGGGCATTTAATCCATTCACGTTTAAGGTAATAATCGATATGTATGTTCCTATGACCATTTTCTTAATTGTTTTGGGTTTGTTTTTGTAGGTCCTTTTCTTCTCTTGTGTTTCCCACTTAGAGAAGTTCCTTTAGCATTTGTTGTAGAGCTGGTTTGGTGGTTCTGAATTCTCTTAGCTTTTGCTTGTCTGTAAAGCTTTTGATTTCTCCATCAAATCTAAATGAGATCCTTGCCGGGTAGAGTAATCTTGGTTGTAGGTTCTTCCCTTTCATCACTTTAAGTATATCATGCTACTCCCTTCTGGCTTGCAGAGTTTCTGCTGAGAAATCAGCTGTTAACCTTATGGGAGTTCCCTTGTATGTTATTTGTCATTTTTCCCTTGCTGCTTTCAATAATTTTTCTTTGTCTTTAATTTTTGCCACTTTGATTACTATGTGTCTCGGCGTGTTTCTCCTTGGGTTTATCCTGTATGGGACTCTCTGCGCTTCCTGGACTTGGGTGGCTATTTCCTTTCCCATGTTAGGGAAGTTTTCGACTATAATCTCTTCAAATATTTTCTCTGGTCCTTTCTCTCTCTCTTCTCCTTCTGGGACCCCTATAATGCGAATGTTGTTGCGTTTAATGTTGTCCCAGAGGTCTCTTAGGCTGTCTTCATTTCTTTTCATTCTTTTTTCTTTAGTCTGTTCCGCAGCAGTGAATTCCATCATTCTGTCTTCCAGGTCACTTATCCGTTCTTCTGCCTCAGTTATTCTGCTATTGATTCCTTCTAGTGTAGTTTTCATTTCAGTTATTGTATTGGTCATCTCTGTTTGTTTGTTCTTTAATTCTTCTAGGTCTTTGTTAATCATTTCTTGCATCTTCTCAATCTTTGCCTCCATTCTTATTCCAAGGTCCTGGATCATCTTCACTATCATTATTCTGAATTCTTTTTCTGGAAGGTTGCCTATCTCCACTTCATTTAGTTGTTTTTCTGGGGTTTTTTCTTGTTCCTTCATCTGGTACATAGCCCTCTGCCTTTTCATCTTCTCTATCTTTCTGTAACTCTGGATAAGTCTCTTTACCAGAAGAAAGTAATCTACGTCATTGTCTGAAGTTTAAATCACTCAGTATGCCTCCCAAGAAGTTCATGATTTAGGAAATTACAAACACACACACACACACACACACACACACACACACACAGAGAGAGAAAAGAGTGGAAAAAATACCTAAGGGAATTTTTTTAGGACAGTACCTCTGTAGGTGGAAGTGAATTAGTAATTAAATCTATTTCAGCTCCTTCTTTATCTATAAAAGCTAGTTTTAATACAAAGTTATGTTCATACTGATTGTGAAACCAAAAAATAAAATAGAAGAATCAATACAACATTCTGTTGTATCCAATAATTACTTGCAAGTTTCTGCAACTGAAGGCCAAGTTGGGATTAGAACAGTTCTCGTCCATCTATAGCTGAAATTCCAGTATGTACTGATAAACAAGATTTGACTGATGTTTGACATTAATTACAGTGGTCTGCTAACTGGCCTTTTGGACTTGAATATTTTATGTTGAATTCTAACATGCAGGATGTAAACAAGAATAAACAATGAGTTTATTTATCTTTGCAATTCCATTAACTGTCATTTGTCTGTTTCAATGTATTACAGAAAAACTGCTAATAGAAAATCTGACTTGTGAATTTGCATTGTGACTTTAATAAACTTAAACTCATCAGAAGTTCTTAGAATTGTCCATGTCAAAAGAAAGTCTGAGTTCTTTGACCTAATTATAGGTTAGAAATGCTTCTAATCAAAAAGTAGAAATATCAAGTATAAAATATTTTCTAAACTAAAACAATGAAAAAAATAATTTTATAACATTTTGAACAAGATTTTGTAACTATATCTAGTATATAATATCTATTCTGGTGAGTGAAAATAACTAATTGTATCAAAGGAGTGAGAAAGTAGTATTAAAAGAAAAATCCAAATGCATCAAAATGTTATGTTTGGTGCAGCAATGTGTCCCTTATTATAAATTTGAAAAAAGAAGGTGAATTATTTTTTATAAAATTTCAGTTTCTCTGCCTTCTCACTAAATAAATATTGAACACATTGAACATGGGTCCGGGAGGTTGAATATCATGTTAATTGCCTTGCATGTATTATCTCACTTCATCTTCCCAATAACCCTATGAAATAAATTTTATTATCCTCCTTTTACGTATGACATATGACAAAATTAAGGGCCCAAAGGGTGAAGTAACTAACAGAAAATCACATAGTTAGCAAGTTCAAACCCAGGATAGTCAAACTTCAAAGCTAGTGTTCATAACTCCAAGAAAATTTGCCATCTCTTCAGTAAGTTTCTATTTTTTTAAATGATCAGAACATTTATTCTAAGCATTTATTATTAGCATTTATTCTAAGAGCTCTAGATATGTATATCTCTGTGTCCTGGTTTTTCAAATTCTCTTTTTTAAAATCTCCTATGAAGTAATCTTTGGCTTCATTTCATATTCAAAGAGCAAACCTGTCCATGTGCCCAGCAACTACATGGGAATACAGTATAAAACATTTTAATTAAGTAAAAAATTTTTCAGACAGTACAACAAAATGGAAAGTTGATCAGAATTCAACCCATAGTATGTGGGAACTGGGCATGAATAAGAAAACCCACCGTGCCCTACTACCAATGTTTACAACAGCTAACCCAAAGATGATCACTGTCACTTTAACTAATATGAGCTTTAGGCTGTTTGGTTGCATGCTCAAACCAGTTTGCACAAATAAGTTATTTCTGGTGTATAGTCTTAGACCTTTTAAAACATGCTCAACTGCCTTTCCAGAATGCCATTGTAGTAGGAAAAAAAAATGGCAGACTTCAAAGACACATCGAATAAACAGTACAGAGAATTGAATGAAAGTGCAAATTTACTCTAAAACTCATTTTCAATTTTCTGCCCTTTGCTTTAGAAATAAATGAACTAAGAACAAAAAAGGACTGTTTGTTGAGTAAGTGCTAAAAACTTCTGTCATAAATTTCATGGAATCCAAGTAATTTTCAGCAGATTTGACCTGCCCTATGAAAACATGCAGAAAGCATCACCATAATTTCACTACTTTGTTTTGGACATTCAGGTCTCTCTGTGTTATGCTTCCGTTCAAGGGACAAGGACACATTTGAGCCTTTCACAGTATGAGTTTGATAAAACACACCAGTGATCCTCATAGTAGACTTGTTCAACAATTCCAACATGTGGTGGAGTGTAAAGGGCTTATTTTAAATTCTGTATCTAGAAGCATATTCTACAGCATGTAGAGATGCCCAAACTTTTTTTGGGGGGTGGGGGGGTTGTGAAGGTTGAGGAATGGGGATCAGGGGTGAGAAAATTTAAGCAGGAGATGTATGTACAGAACATGTCTTTGGATGCATAAAAAAGGGTCACTGCTTGCCTATTTGGATGTTGTGAAGAAAACACTGAAATAGGATTAATATCTCACAAAATAGATTGAACAAGTAAATTATGACTCAAACATCTGTGTATGATGAGTGAGCACTTCTCTACTGTTGGACAAATGAACAACTGCAGATCTTGATGTAACTATGCCACTGTTTTTACCTAGTGTCAGTTTAAATCCTCGCTAGAAAATGAAAGGCTTTCTAAAGAAATATTTCTGCAACACACATACGAAAGACATGCAGAGAACACTATGTGCTAGTCAACTTGCTGCATGACTAATGCACATGGGGGTAGGGAGGAAAACTAACATTCAATTCAATTATAGGAGATTTTTATGATCAAGCAAGGCAATTCCAGTTTTCTCTCATTTAGATATAATTTTCAGTTAAATCCTAATAGACATAACTCTTCACAGGAAGGGATTGCCTGGAATGGAGTCCAGTGCAGAAAATTTATGTGAATACTCTATAATGAGTATTTTGGCCTTTTGTCAGATTTTGGGGGGTAATCAAAAATCATGAAGCTCCTTTGCTAAGTCTATATATTGCCTCTTGTTGCCTGAGTCTCCCAGGGTACTTGAACTTCAGAGGCATATTGCAGTAAGCCTAGAACACACAAAGCCTCAGGAAGAATATGGAATATCTTTTTGAAAATTAATTTTATTTAAAAATGTGTAAATAAAAGCACCATTATCTATTTAAAAATTGATATTTTAGCACATTTCTTACTATCTTACTAATATTTATAAATTTTGTGTTGGGCTAAATCATTTCAGACTATACCTACAAACTCTTGGGGTTTCATACTCTCTCTACTTAGGAGCATTTCAGTGGGAAACTTTGAGAAACTCAGATGATTAATTATACTAGGATAAACCTAAATTATATTTTCAGAGAAAGGCACCATAATTTTAGAAACCCTAAGCAGCAGACCACTTGTCAGTATTCACAATAGATACTTAAACAAAGAGACTGTGTTTCTTCATTCCTGAATTATTGCTATTGATCAGCCTGAGATACAATCCTATCACATTTTAACTTCAAGTCAGGATACCTCTCACAATCAAAGTGATAAGAAATTATGGTACCATAGTTGAATTGTCAGTATTTTTTTCCAAAAATAATGACGCTGCTTACAATCACTGGTGTCTTAGAGTCAATACATTAAAATAATCTTTGAACAACCCCACTCTATTATGGGTTTAACGTTACCAAGCCTACCCTTCAAAATTCAGTTACTTTTAACCTGTATTCAGATGGGATACATGTTGTAGTCAATGTATGCTACAAGGAGTCAACAAATTCTGGATGCTAATTATATCTTGCTTGTTGATAGTTCTATTTTCATAAATAAATGAATGAATAAATACATACATAAATGTATATTGGTGATACATGGTGCTTTCTCTATGTTTTAGATACCATTCTATTTTCAAAACAAACCAATAGATGTATGATTTGTATTCATTTTTTTTTTTATTGAAGAACTCAGCAAACAAGTACAAGAAGTGCCAGTTTAATAAACAAACCGCTAGTTAAGAACACTTATGTGGTAAAAGTTTTACTCATTAACTGTATAATGACCATATGAGAACTCTGCTTTGGACTACAAACCTTCAAGAAGACAGATGGTGCAGATTATGTTTAATTCCATTTTCTTGGGGGTTAAGTAAACTATCAGCACTTTATTGCTTAATTGAAAATTAAGTAGTACCTGCTTTTAGATGGTAATGACAATGACAGTGACCTTGGCAATAATGATGTGAAGAAAGAAAGGAAATAGAGACAAAAGCTGAAGACCAAAACTGAAATTGGTTCTATTAGGACTTCTCAATACCATCTCTGAAGCAGCACAGATTGACTCTAGGCAATGTGAACATCCTTAAGCCTCTCTTAGAAGAGCCAACATTGACTAGATAATCTGGTTCAGCCACACAAAAAAATACTGGGTCATAGTGTTAGTATGAAAAATATACACTCACAGAAGGGAGTCTTTAGAGCAGATAGCAAAGGGGACTTTAGAAATTGAGGGGTTATATACATAAGACCTTTATAGCTGAAGTTATTGGCTCACATGGCTCATCTCACAGGTGATCACCAGACTATCACACCTGGGGCACCACATATAAAGGAATAAAATGTGACTCTTGAATTTGGAGGTTCATTTAGTAGTAAAAGGCTTATGAATTACAAGCCAGGACCCGCAAAAATAAATTATAGCTGCTGTTCAACTATACATTTAATACAACGCCAGTAAAAGGTAAAAAAAAAACTTTTAAATGAACTTTTATTTTTTTACAATCTGTAAACTAATTGCAAGCATAACACAACCAACTAACGAATCAACTAATCCTCCCCCCAAAGTAAAACCTAAAGAGTAAGAAAGCTATATACTGAGTGAGGAGAAATAAACATTAACATTAAGCTATGTTTCCCTCTCAGTCCCTTAGCAGTCTTCTAAGATGGATCCCAATCTTCCCTGCATTCTAAAATTCAAATACCTGTGTGTGTGTATACACACACACACACACACATTTCAACTTCTATGTACAGCTGCTGACAATTTTAGGGTACTCATAAATGACCTTTTTAAAAAATTGAAAGTTCTCTAGGATAAATTAAAGGATTGCTTTAAAAGCTACATAAGCATTTCTCTCAATAACATTTGTAGACATGTAAAATATATTCTAAATATCAAGAGACTTAAAAAGCTCAAATAAGACATATGTGCATTATAAAATTTAGACAATGTAAAGATTGAGATTAAGTTATAATAAGTGTATTTTCTGAAATACATGGACATGATATGGATGGATACAGGATACTCTGGAAATTAGCATTCACTTGGGACTAGATCTGGCAATGATTAGGTATGTGAGAGCCAATTTAGTGTGGTAGGCAAGAACATGAATTCTGAAGCCAGTCAACCTGGGTTCTTTTCCTTGCTTTGCCACTTAACTATGAGACATGGACAACCTCTTTATGCCTCAGTTTCCTCATCTCTAAAATGGAGATAATAAGAATATACACTCATATGAGAATTAGACAGGATAATACATGTAAGGCATTTGAAATAATTTCTGGCATATGGTAGAAGGTTAAAAAAAATGTCAGCTAAACAATGAAGGTGATCGTATACATAGAACTTCACCCTGTGCATCATGGTTTTTCTAGGTACGAAATACGAGCTTGAATAAGACAAGTATTTAAAGTCCTTTACAGTCTTAAAATCTTGATGATTTTTGTCTTCTATCACTCAAAATACTTAAAATAAGTAGGAAACATGTAGCCATTCATTTATTCATTCATTTAATACTATTTATCAAGTCCCTACTATGTTCTAGGCAGTATACTAGATGTTGACAATAATAAGATAAAAGCCTGCTCCTGAATTCTAGGAGCTGATCTAGAGAAGCAGTATAGGGTGATGTTTAGAAGCCCAAGCTCAGGAATCAGACTCTCTGGGACTTAAGGCTTTATGAATTTGGACAATTTCCTTAACTCTCAGTGCTCTAGTTTCCTCTCCTTTGAAATGGGAATAATAATAGTTGCACCTTCATAAGTTTGTTCTGAGGATCAACTGAGTTAATACAGGAATGCCTTGTAGACAGAACTTGGAACATAGTAAGTACTCAATAAATGCTAGTATTATCAGGAGGAGAGTCAGATAGGAAAACAAACACAGTAAGTATGATAACAGGGGTGGGAAGACACAGTGCACAGGGAGCTATAACAGTAAATAAGGGAGGATGCAAAACAGTATAGAGACCTCAAGACAGTTTCCCTGAAGAGTCAATATTTGACCTCATATTAAAGAATTAAGAGAAGCTGTTGAAGAAGGTACAGCACACTTAAGTATTTCAATATGAAATATTTTAAAAGTATAACAAAATTTCACCAAAAGGTAAGCAAGTAACTAAAGATTTACTCCACTTCAATACACATTGACTGAGGAGTCTAAGTTTATGCTCTTTGTCCATTCACATACATCTCCATTTCGAGATAAATTCAATATAGCATCCACTGAGGTTGCCAATAGCAGTGATATGCCGGGAAAAACAATCCAGATAACCATATTATTCCTCTAGGGGAACTTGATCCTAAACACAAATGCCTCTCCAACCGGTAGCATTTTAAATGCAATTTTGGGCAAGGGTCCATTGTGGTATTCATGCCATCACATCACTCATCTAACTCTTTCCACATGATAACTGTCTTCCAATCGTTGGGAAGCTACCAAGTAGACACCAATTTAACTTACAGATTGCTAGGAGGTGAATTACTAAGAACAAGTCCCAAAAAGGGCTTCTATCTAGGAAAACTTTCTAATGCTTAGAACTGCTAAACCCTCTGGGAGCTTTTCCATTACTCCTCCAGATAGTGCCATCCCTGGCACTGAGAGCATTCATTCGAGCACACTAAAACATCATCAATCCAGGGGTGTTATAACATGGATTGTGAGAGGTCATGCTGACTGAGACGGTTTCTGTATGGAGAAAGAGGGTAAACAAAATGACTTCTAAATTTCCACTCAATCCTAAAGTGCAATTCAATTACTTAAATATCCATTTTCCTGAGTATAAAATATGAGTCAGGAAAATAGGATTTCCTTTACAGTCTTGTTTATGCCTACTGACTTGGTGAAATTATTAACAGAGCACCCTTGAATCTCAAAAGTGTCCACTGTCACCAGAGAATATTAATACCTTTTTAAAGCGATACGTCTCCAGGAGTCTGTCAACCAGCCCCATGGAGACTGACAAGCTGGATTCTATGCCTGAAAAGAATAATCTCTTTGGTGTTCTTACTAAAGTAAGGTTTTCCTCCACTAAATGTTATTGTCATCTATTGCTCCTCTCAGCTACAACCTTAAACCTGCCAGACCTGATATGTTGTATATATTCTATGTAGGTGAGAGTGAGAAAATAATTAAGAAAAGAGAATCATTTCTAAAACCAAGGAAAACCAAAGGATTTAAGCATTTACCTGAACACTGGTTGTTAAAAATTATAATTGAGGAATCATACCCAAATTCAATCCCTTATTCTCCAGCCCCACCATTACTACCCTAAATTAGGACTTCATTTCCTCTGCTGGATTATAAACACAATGTTGAAATGCTAATCCTCATCCATGTCTTAGTCAACAATCATAGCTTGACTGAAGATTTAGAACACAGACTTGTCAAATGTGCAGATGACCAAAAGTTATGATTAAAATATAATTTTGTTGGATAAGAGGTTAAAGATTCTTAAAGTTCTTAGTGGCCTGAAATAAAAAGCCCACCCAAAGAAAAATACAATTTAATTTACATAAATTCAAAGTCCTACATTTAGCTTAAAATGAAACAAACAAACAAAAAAGGATATATAAGGAAGGACAGGTATAAAATTGTTTGCATAAAGAAATCTGAGGAATTATTGGGGATAGCATGATCCAATGGTGTGATAAAGATACTAAGAATGAGTAATATTTAGGCTGAAATAAAAGAAGTAGAATGTCCAGACCAATGAACAAAACAGTTGCATGGTTTTCTGCACTGTTAGGACCACGTGTGGTACTGTGTTCAGCTCTATAATTGAAGGTAAAATAGACTGAAGTCTATTAAGGACAAATGAAGGACAAAGAATGCATAGCTGGGCAAAAAGAAATGTTAGGGAGGTAAAATAACAGTACAACAACAACAGTACTATAACCGCTGCAACACTGATAAAAGTAGTGCTTTCTATGTGCTGGAGACACTTGAAACAAGCCTGCTTTGACTCCTGTATAAATAAAAATCCTAGGAGGCAATTATTAGCTCCTTTTTTCAGATGAGGAATCTGATGCTCAGAAATAGTAAGTTGCCTAAGATTACTTTCATACTAAATATTTGAAGGCATTTGTGTAGAAGAGAGAAAGACTTGTTCTTTCCAAAGGGAAATGAATGGAAACTACAACTTGATAAAAAAGCAGCAGTCCCGGGGCTTCCCTGGTGGTGCAGTGGTTGAGAATCCGCCTGCCAATGCAGGGGACACGGGTTCGAGCCCTGGTCTAGGAAGATCCCACATGCCACGGAGCAACTAGGTCCGTGAGCCACAACTACTGAGCCTGCGCGTCTGGAGTCTGTGCTCCGCAACAAGAGAGGCCGCGATAGTGAGAGGCTCCGCGCACCGCGATGAAGAGTGGCCCCCGCTTGCCGCAACTAGAGAAAGCCCTCGCACAGAAACGAAGACCCAACACAGCCAAAAATAAAAATAAATTAATTAAAAAAAAAAAAAAGAGAAAGTCCCAGTATTCATAACTACATTAAATGGAATTGTCTGCCTGCCTACTAGCAAGTTCTCCTTTGCTACATATGATCAAGCTGAGGGGAAATGTAAGGAATAGAATTTGCAGAAAAAAAGCATTCCTGTGCTGGATGGGAGGTGGGGTTAGCTGACCTTCAGGTTTCTTTCCAATATTAAAGTTAATGATTCTGCTTCTGAGAAATGGGGTACTTTTGTTGCCTTAGTATTATACACTATGTAGGTCAAATCGAATTAAATCAAATTGAAAAAGTCACTCAAACCAGTTTTTATGCTGAACTGACAGATCTCTTCAATTAAAATAGCTGCTTCAGTTAATCTGTATAGACATAGCCATTAACCTATTTCTGTGACTGGTCACATTTCATTTGGGTTCTCTATTTCTAAAAGCAAGTTTATGAATATCACCTATACATCATATTAGTAGCAAGACTAATAACAAGGTCATTATCCACCAGGTTATAGAATACAGTTACCTCAAAATCTCTCACTGCCCATGCTAGACATATGCAGAAGACTGCTGCTGCTGAATGGAATGAGCCTCTAACAAGCTACTTCTGAATATTATTAGTGTCATAACTGAAAGAAACTCTCAAAGTTTGGCATTGGAAAATAAGAGTCCTATTCCATTTCTTGAACCTGCACCCTCCCTGACATGTAAACTCCTCAAATCTTACATGAGTCCTGTGGCTAAGTGGTGGGAAACCTTCCAACTGAGATCAAATTACAAGGTGTTCAGGGGAGAATGTTACCCAGAATTGGTCCATATGGGCTTTGTATACACAACCAGTTTCCTTCCTCTCCCCTGTTTTTGTCAGTTGTTTCAGAGTCAAATTCAGGTAGTAAAAAAATGAATAGTAATCATGAGTTGTGTGCATATGGAGCAACGATAGAGAAACTGGGAGAACCCAGAGCAAATACTTGCTACTTGAGGGAGTAGAACCACAAAACCCTAGGGTTTCCCTGATGTAAAAGCAGAGACAGTCATATAGACAAATTGGGTTCATTCATTTAGTTCTTTTCTTTCTTTCTTTTCTTTTCTTTTTTTTTTAAGATAGATGTTTGTAATGTCTGTAGTGCATCAGTAGATAAACAGGTCAAATCCTGACCAAGTCCAATCCTTTATTTTATATTCTCACTGTCTTTGTCTCCTCTGTATCTCTTCGTTATTGTATTAACTTAAAATTATTTGATTAATTTGATTAATATCCATTTCCTCACTAGACTGTACCCCCTATGAGGGTAGGTATGATGTCTATCTTTGCTCACCTTTGTCCCCAGAGTTCCAGCACAATGCTGGCACACGTGACACCAGTCAATAAATATTCAGTGAATGAACAAATTAATAAATGCAACCATGGGGAACAAATTTTGATTAACCACAGGCTTTATAAACCATTTGCACAAACTCCAGGACAATCCTTATTATATACAAAGAATGTCTTCGCAGAAAAATTTAAGGCAAAACCATTCTCACACTGTTGGAGAACACTGCCATTAATTGTGTCATCTCTGAAAAATAAGAAGAGCAATAAACACAGCCCACAAATCAGCCTTAAATTGCCCAAAGTCTAGAATGATTTTTCCATCCCTAATTTATGTGATTTTATCACTGCAATGTATTTTGGAAAGTCAAGTCAGATTTCTGGTTTTTCAAATTATACTTCATACGCTCCTAGCTAACACACAACAGGTTTGTCTGAGTTACCAAGCAATGAGATCTGACATCAGGCAGTACAGATAACACCATACCACATCTTAAAAATACCTTTTCATGAGGCATACAAAAGAATAACGTGATGCAGATTTTGCCGACTTGCTTGAATGGTGCCTTTAACCACTTTCTGTGAGCTAAAATGAGCAGCGAATATTTCACCATTGATCTGTGTACAATCTATAATTACAAGAATCTGTAATGCTCATTCCAACTGTTATAAAAGAGGAGTCAAAACCATATCCATATTTATAAACTAGAATACTTTACAGATCTGATGTAATATAACAACATTTTCTGGACATTTTGTTTTACAGTAAATATTTCAATAAAATGATAGAGCTCTGATTTCTTGTTCTGTTACAACTCGTAGCCTTTCTAATGATAGATAAAAGGAAATTAATATACTTTCTGTAAGAAAAATTATATCCTAGGTTTTCTTACTAAAGGTATAAGCCTGTAGCCTCAAGGGCCTGGAAGAAAGACATTCATAGAGGCTGCAACGTTTTGTTAAGTATGTGCTATTAGCAAATTTACTAATTTTTTTCATTTGCCTTATTGTAGGAGGGTAATAAAATACATCAGGTTGCACTTAATGTATCCTCATTGGCCTGGCAAATTCATTTCTATATGTTCATATAGGACTTTGCTTTTCAAAAGTACAATATTTTCTGCATATAACTATCATATCACCCATAAACATTAGGATGTGTCCCAGGTTTTTATGCCAGGTAGGAAAAGCCTTCTCTCTCTTATTTCAGAAAACTTTTAAAGGATTCTTCAGATCTGGGAAGTTAAGATATATTATTTTGCAGGTTTTTGCTTTTCAAATAACTCTCTGTAAGGAGGAAGCACTGTGCAGCAGAACTGTTCTCAGATTCTTGTTGAGAGAATTATTCATATCATAACAGAATTACCTGGTATGTCTTAAAAGTCTAGAGAAATCCATCGCATAACATAATCCTGCATGTCTATCAAATCCAAGACAGTACACATTTTCACTAGGATTTGTTTATGTTTGTTTGTTTTTGTTTGTCCATTCATTTTTTTAACTAAAGTTCACACTTTGTTCAGATTTCCTTAGTTTAGCTAATATTCTTTTTTTTTTGGTCCAGGATCCCATCCAGGATATCACATGACATTTACTCATCATGTCTCCTTAGGCTCCTGTTGTTTTTTTTGATGACCTCGACATTCTTAAAGAGTGCTTGTCAGATATTTTGTTGACCATCCCTAAAATGAGATTTTCTGATGTTTCTGTCATGATGAGACTGGGCTTTGAGGAGGAGACCTCAGAAGACAGTGCCGTTCTGTGTTATTATCATAACACTGATAAGCAGACATACCATCAACGTGACTTATCACTGCTGATATTCACTTTCATCACCTGGCTGAGGTAATGTCTGTCAGGTTTCTCCGCTGTAAAGCGACTCTCTTCTCCCCCTTTTAACACTGTACTCTTTAGAAGGAAGACACTGTGCACAGCCCACACGTGACAAGCAGAGCGTTATGCTCCACATCCGTGAGGGAGAAGCGTCTATAAAAATTATTTTAAATTCTTCTACACAAGAGAATTATTCACTGGGATCTGAACATGAGAGTCTTAAAACGGTCTTCACCTGATTACTAACAAGCCATGTAGCCCTAAGAAAGTCATTGAGCTTTGCTGGGTACAGTTTGTAGAGAAAATGTTTAAAAATTTTAAAAAAATAGTTGTAATCTGTTAAACATAATGCTATGTGTCAGACTTTGTTATTAGGTGCTCAGTAAATCTTTTCTCATAATCACCATAACAACCTTATGAGGAAGGTACTGTTATTCTCATTTCATAGATGGGGAAATTTGAAGCTCAAGAGAGGTCAAGTAGCCTGCCCAATTCGCACATGCAATCCATCACACACTGAAAGCTATATGCACATGTATATAGTATAGTATATATATATGTGTATGCACATGTATATAGTATAGTATATATGTGTATGCACATGTGTGTATGCACATGTATATAGTATAGTATAGTATATAGTATAGTAAACTATATACATGTGCATACACACATGTGCATACACATATATAGATGGTCATTATATATTATGAAATAACACCTTTCCATATATAATAAAGGCAGAAAACACGTCAAAGATTCTGGTTTGTCTTTTTTTAAAGAAGAGAAGAATGGGCTAATTGGAGATTTCTAATTTTGCCCCATTCGTTTTCCATCATAAAGAATATAAATAGCTTCCCTATCACCACTACCACTAGAATGGGTTGTCACCTGGTTTGAGGTGTCCAGTTCTCTAGGGGTTATAGTCATTTGCATGAATAAGACTCCTTGATACATCAAGTCATGAGAATGTAAGAGGAGTGTGTATTTTAAGAACATGTGCATTTCCCAGGGAGCAGATCTTATTTCTAGGCATAAATATGTGTTTGTTTAAATATCCACATGTTCCATGTTACAAGACCATTATTCTTGCTCAGCAAACATGGAATGTCCAGGTTTTTACAGAACCAGATTTCCATTTAAACACTGTATCTAAAACTTGCATGACTATCAGGGCACACATATTCCTAATGTTAATGAGGAATCTCTCTGTGCTATACAAAGTTACAAAGTGAGTCATAAGGCAGGACCTACCTGGTAAATGCTGAAGAGCATTTCACATTTCTTAATACAAAATGCACATGTTTACAAACGACCCAACTGAAAGCACAAAGTCAGACTCAGGTTGCTTAAAAGAAAAAAGTATACCACATGAGACATACAAATCAGCAAATATCATTTAATATACCTAATGCCTCTCTGAACAGAGAGGGCTCTTGGTACCTAACCGATTCCTCAAGGAGATGATTAATGCCTTTATTTTCAAAATGGAACCATGGAGCTTAATTTATTCAGTGGGATTCACTTAATTTGCAAGAATCAAACAGACTTACAAGAACAAAATCATTCCTTTATGCAAGTGTGTACATAACACAAACAGAATAGTGCAGTATACATCTTGCCTGAGAGTACAAATGTATATTTTTAAGTGGTTGGAAGCTTCAATGTAAGGCTTAACCTTAGACTTAATAAGTAATTTGACTCAATTCTCTAATACATTCTGTACCATATAACCTGTAAATGTGTGGGGTATATCAATGAATGGAAGACAGAATGGGGCTCTTTACCTCTATCTGAATTAAGAAATTTTAAAGCACCTTAGGATTGTCCTTTCCTCCTCTCATTTGAAAAGATGGGAATGAAGTCAATCTCATCTTAAGTAATCTTGGGAATTACTCTTAAAGTCATCTGAAGTTAACAGCTCCAGATGTCACAAATATAGAAATTTTGTCACAATTTTATATTTTTTCAACAATACTTATTACCTGAGTAAAGCACTCTTGTAATGCCCCCCATTCTAAAATATCAGTGTTATCTTTGATAAAGATTTGTTTTATTTTTATTTGCCTAAGTGCTATTATGATTTTCCCCTAGGATTTCATCTGTTACCTAATTCTCTAGCTAATTTCCCCATCCTTTAATATGTTTACCTTATTACTGTGAGAGCCACTCTCCCTACCACCCCAGCTTTTAGTCATTTCCCCTTTCATAATGCAACTAACTGCAGAAACCAAAACCATTTTCTCATCATTACTACTGTTTATGTCTATATCCTTCAAATTTTGACATACGTTTCTATCATCTTATTTGTCACCTTTCCTATCAAATCGCATTGCCTAGTGAGTAGCAGGACCTGTATCACACTTACTTATGAATCATCCATCTCTCCATCCATTTATTCAGGAGAGATGCAAGGAATTTACTGCAGCATAGAATGAACAAAGTTCAGGAAGAAGACTAAGTCATGATTGTACTAGAATTGCTAGATTTAGGTATGGCTAGAACACAGAGGACCATGGAGAAAATTGAGAGAGATGAAACTAGAGCAGTGAGCAAGACGCAGCTTAAGTAAGATATGGAGTTTGACTTCATTCCGAGGGTACTTTGGGGCCACTGATGCCTTTTAACCAGGAGAATGGTATGATCACGTTTTGACTTTTGGAAAGTTCTGGTTGCCCAATATAAATGCACTGGGATAGATACTAAGATCTTGCAAAGTAATTTCATATGCATTGTGACATATAACTTCCTTAACCTCTCTCCCATATGCCTTCCTGTTGTCTCTGCTACATCAAATCCTGAAGAATTTAATCCTAGTTTTATGTTCTACAAAACTAGGTCACCCATTCACCTTGTTTTATAACTTACCTTTCTGCAATTCTTAAATAAAATTCTTTAAATGTATTTCTTCTTTTGAATAAAAAGAATAAAATCAACTGAGGATTGTGGACTATCCCAATCTAATTTCTATCTGTAATTCACAATCAGAGCTTTCAGTATCAACCTATCCACAAAAGTAGAGAAAAAAGTAAGAAATAAAAATTGGTATGAAATAAATAAATGACAACCTCATGATAAAAATCGTTTCAGAACTGGTCTTATCGAAAGGTAACTGCTTGGGTAGTAAAATGTGGTTACTGAAGGAAAAACTGTGGTCCAAAATAATATTTCTCCTAGGTTTCCTTTACCTGCCGATTCCATTACTATTTCTAAAGGCCTATCCATATTTACCTTGCCCTGAGAACACTTTGAAAAGTGATGGAAATTTTAACATGGTCAAGTCCCCATCATGTCCATTTCACTCCTGCTTATTTGTGTTTGGCCTCACTCTAGATATATCTATTTTTCTTAAAAAAAAAAAAAAGCTTATATTACTTTGATTTTTATAATGACACATGCTTATATTATACAATAAATAGGCATAAAAGAAAAAATGCAAAAAATACCAATTCCAGCATTCCATTCATTAAAAATGAATCATTGTGAATGTTTTGGAGGTACTCCTGTCAGTGGTTTTATGCATGTACTTACAAATATACAGCCAACTCTCCACCACCTACTCTCCCCACACAAAGTCAGGGCTTTAATATATATGTACAGCTTTTCTAAAATGAGGACCATAACAGTATCTATGTACAGAGTTGAGAGGATGAGATAAAATAACACCTTTACAGTGTCTGTTCTAGGCTTGGTACATACTAAATGCTCAAAATATTAGCTATTGCTATAATATAATTATTCAGGTATATAAACCTGTTCACTCAAGATTTTGTAGGAATTTTATCTTGTCAAAATATGATTTTTAACAGCTACAGTCGTGGTGTCATTGACGACATGGTCTTTGATCACATGATCCTGTGCTGGAGTGTCTGCTGGTTCTGCTTGTAGGAGCTTGTGTGTGGTTTCCTCATTCAAAGCTGTGGATAACATTGCTTATCTTTCACATTTTTTTTAATATTAGAGATCATGTGTGCAAAGTATCATAGTAAATATCAAATAAATAATAATATCTATTGTTTCCAATTCCTGTTATAATACCTGCAATGAACATGTTCATATATATTGCTTTTTCCTTCTTTTCAATGATTTACTTGGGAATGATTCCTGGAAGTAGGATTACTGAGTCAAAGGGTTTAAAAAATGGTTATGTTCTTTGTATTTACTGTTATGCTGTTTTACACTAAGTTTGAACCAATATATAATGTAACAAGCAAAGCACCTCATGTATTTAAAGAATGTTCCTATACCTGTTTCATTCAAGTCCAGATCCTATGGTCATCAGTTAAGAAAGGGAAAATCTTGGATGGATTTTATTGCAGAAATTCCAAACTGCTGCGAATTGAACAAATGCTGCTAACTCACTTTACACTTGGGAGACCACCAGTCAGCCATGCTCAGTAACAGCTTTCAGAAACATCTGGATTTAAACTTACAGCCTAAATATGACAGGTTAAGTAGTATATAGTTATAAAATAGCTTCATGCCTTGATTCTCAAAAATTCACTGAGATTTTTACAATTTTTAAATGATCGGAAAATTTTCAAACAATGTAGGCATTAAGAATCACATAAACTATACAGTACATTAGTTTGATATTATGGACTTCTGGTTGACTTGGAGTTTAGGAAGGCTCAGAGGATTTCTACAAATACTATTTTGAAGGTAAAAAAATCCTTACTAATCAATATTTTACTCAAAGGAGTACAAAGATATACACAGTCTTCAAATTACATTTATTGAATTTTAATGTATGTAAAAGTGAAATATTTATCTTACAAGAGTAGAGAAAGGTAGTAAAAGTAATAGCTTAAAAACCAAAACTTATGACATTCAACCCATATCATGAGCCTTACTGGGAGGCTAGCTTCTGGAAGGCAGAGCTCATGTCTAATGTATTACTGTAATGTATTATCATAGTGATGGGTACCAGAGTAAGCCCTGCACATATGTTTAAGTTTCTCTAATATATCACCCACAAATTTAGTGGCTTGTAACAACCATTCAATTATGCTCATTAGGCTCACAGACTCTAACGGGTCGGGATTTCAGACAAGGTACAGAGAGGATGAGTTGTTCCTATTCCATGATGTCTAGGACTTTAACTCCACATATGGAGGCAACAGAGTGAGTGGGGGCTGGAACCATCTGAAGTCTCATTTACTCACATGGCTAGGGCTTGGGTTGGAATGACTCAAAAATGGGGACGTTCTAACCAGAGTACCTACACGTGGCCTTTCCATGTGGTCTGACCTCCTTACGATATGGTGGCCTTAAGGTAGTTGGAGTTCTAACATGGCAGCTCAGGGTTCCAAGCATGAGTACTGTAATGAACAAGATGGAAACTGAGTTGCCTTTTATGACTCAGACAGATTCAAAGGGAAGAGAATTCTTTATGGAATGATGTCATGTAAGACATAATACTGTTTATGACATAATACTATATACATACACACATACATACATACAATAGTATTATAACCATCTTTGGAAAATACAACCAACAATTACCCTCTAGAACTGTTTTCTATCTATTCAACTTACACTCTTTTCCACCTTGTTAAATTAAAAATTTGCATTTTCTTTGCATAGTTTTTTGGTTCTAAATTTTAAAACTATAGAAAAGTTTTTCAACTACATCTTCCTCAAAGATTCTGAGTGTCCACTAAGTGGACAGGTAGGACGGGTGTGTCTTTCTGGTAGAAAACCACCTCTTTGCCATTGATTTCTCCATTGCCCAGTAATCAGAAAAAGACTAAGCACATATTAATCTCATTTTCTACAGGGGATATTTTGTATTTGAACAGAAGAGAAATCCTCAAAATATTTGGTAAATTATTTGAAACATAAACAATTTTAAAGTATGCTAATAGAGTTTTACTTAATTTTTTTTAGTTGCCTTGATATCTTTTTTGGTCATGACTTTCAAAATTAGATACAGTGGAAGACATTTCAAAAAACTAGAATAATATATAGGGATATTTTATGCTCAGGATGATTAATTTCCATAATAACCTTTTCCCCAGAAAACTGCACATATTTATTTGATTTGTGAACTCAAAGTATATAAGCTTTAGTCGCTTATGAAACATAATGGTCACAAAATAAAGAGTTTCCCTTCTCTCTGACATGGAGACTTCTTAGCTCCAATATGTATTCAAGTCTCAGTTAAGAGATTTTCTGAGGGCTGAGTGTAGGATTTCCACTTCTATTGTCAACTTTAATCATTTATTTGAACCAAAGTCTCTTTAGTCCACTAGTTTACCTTGACTGTCAGGAAGAGATAATGAGAGTTTCACCTTCATGAGTGTTTAATAATTTTCTGTTCATTTTTCTAAGCATAAACCTGGAATCGATGATTACTTTTATATAATTGAGAACTAAAATAAAATAACTTACAATTAAAAATACATATGGCATATGGTCATTTTCTCAGAAATACTACAAACAGGACCCTAATTCACTAGTGTTGAACTATTAAGCAATCTCCTCTATTGACAATATTTTATCCCTGTTTGGTCTTTAACTGAAATAAACACAATCTAGCACTAGGTTGTGTTTATAAGCAAAAATGTAGATTAACTAGTTTAAAATATTATCTTTATTTGTATAGTCATATCAGAGTAACCTCAACTAAGGCAGTCTGTGTAAGCAACTCACTTATTTGGAAAAATGTAAAAACCGGAATTAATTCTTTGCCTCTGACATATTTTTAAATTTAAATAAAAATTTTTATCCAGTCAGGAGTGGTTCCAGGAAATAGTTCTCCTAAGAACAGTAGCTTTCTTACAGCAATTTTTAGACATGCATGGCAAATTATTCTGATCTCCAAAGAAGGTTATTTATTCTGGATATAGTCTCTAAAAACTTAGAGGAAAGTATCATTCATTTAAACCTCTTCCACAAGCTCCATCATTCAAAATTTGTTTTAATTTGTGAAGAGGAAGTGAAAGAGACATGAACAATGAAGAATTTTAGAGTTAACCACTCAGAATACCTGGGTTCAAATTCTGTATCTATCTCAAAGTAAATAGGTAACCTTTTAAAAATTATTTGATTTCATTAGTCCTCAGTTTGCTTATCTATAAAATAGATATGATAATACCTACTATTTATAAAAATATATGTGCCTATCTGTTTGGATGTTGATACTACTTAACCAAGGTAGACTTATTAACAACCTATTTGTTACTAAACACCTTTCTTAATAGAATGTCATTTTCATACTTGCTTTTGGGACAGAACATCCGATATCCATTGCCCTCTTTGCAGATAGACTGATTTACTCCATACACAAAGCAACAGCAATTTCAAAGGCAGGAAATGTGGTTATGTTATATGGATGAGATAAATCACACCATAATCGTGTGTCGAGATAAAGTGCAATCTATATGACTAAATATGGGAGGTCACTTCCCAACTTCTATTAATAGGTATTTGCTATATTGTCAGCTCTTTTTTTTTTTTTAACATCTTTATTGGAGTATAATTGCTTTACAATGGTGTGTTAGTTTCTGCTTTATAACAAAGTGAATCCGCTATACATATACATATATCCTCATATCTCTTCCCTCTTGCGTCTCCTTCCCTCCCACCCTCCCTATCCCACCCCTCTAGGTGGTCACAAAGCACCAAGCTGATCTCCTTGTGCTATGTGGCTGCTTCCCACTAGCTATCTATTTTACATTTGGTAGTGTATATATGTCCATGCCACTCTCTCACTTTGTCCCAGCTTACCCTTCCCCCTCCCCATGTCCTCAAGTCCATTCTCTAGTAGGTCTGCGTCTTTATTCCCATCCTGCCCCTAGGTTTGAGAGGAGATGAAAAGTATCAGACACAATTGACGAAAAGTGAAAAATATGGAAAGGATGAAGAAAGAAAATCTTAAAATTGAGAAAGCTGTAATCCTTAACTTAATACTTTCCTGCAAATTGGGAAAAGGTCCTTGTTAGTCATCATTAGCACTGTAATCCTTCAGACCACTTCACTGACCAAAAAATTTCCCCCAAATAGTTTGAGCACCACAGCATGCATTTATTCATGTGTATATCCTACCAGTATCTTTGGGGCACCTACAATGTCGACATGCCACACACTGGTGATCCTTAGCGCTCCTTGGAGAATTCAGGTCAAGCAAGGGGATACATGGTGAGTTTTGTTTTTTTTTAATCTGTCCCACTATGCAAAGGTGGATGATGAAAAGGTATGCCTGAATTCTATTTTGTCCCCACCCCAGTCTGTCGTCTCTTCTCTTGTGCACTCCATGAAGAACAATGGGCAGAGGGAAGTTAGGGTAACTTGGAGCCTTTCTACCTCATGCAATTGATATTTATCCGTCATGAAGGCAGCAAACCTCAAAGCCCAGGCATCTGAGTGGTCAGGCCTCTGAGATCAGGAAAAAGAGAGGAAGAGCCATCACAATTGCTTGCAAGTAGCAGTGTTTTGATCTTGAACCAAAATACCAGAAATGTTTTAATTAATAGGGACAATGATAAATAAAATAGGAAGTGAGATAAGAGGTCGTTGCCTGAGAATACAAGGCTTTTCTTCTCATTTTTACAACTCTCTGAATGACCCACAAAAGAAAGTACATGCAAATAATATTGTAAGTTCCAGGATGTTCTTTTCCAAGAAGGACTGCCCACAGAAAAATCCAAGAGGGAGGTCATTAAATTGAACGGAAGATATTTAGAATAGGCAGCTTCAGCCCATGTAAAGCAATTGTAAGCCTTTCTTTGTGTTTTAGAAGTTTTTAGATAAATAGTCAGATTCAATTTAGCTCTGTAACTTCAAGAGATGGTGCTTCTAAGGATATAGGTGGGAGGGACTGCAGACGTGGGATTCCTTGGTCTGTTAACAGACCTGTGGGAGGGCAGAGAGAATTGGGCTATTGTGCTTCAATCAGCAGCATAACCTACATGTCACAGTCAATTTAACCACGAAGCTTTAGAATTGGGATGAGGACAAATGACTGTCTGAAGCAGAACTTGAGAAAGGGGCAACTCACTTAGTGTGAAAGAATTAAGGGTTAGATGCAAACCCCACCACAGAAAAACATTTTAAATAGACTTAAGGTTTGAAGATTGATAAGAGAAGATATCATAAAAGTTGCTGTAGCTAATTCCATAGTTGGTTAACAGCATAGGTCATAGAGCCAGACTGCTTGGGATTGGGAACTGGTCCTGTCATTGAGTCACTGGACAATGCTGGGCAAGTTACTTCCCCTCTCTGTGCCTCAGCTTTCTCATCTGCTATGTGGGAAAATTATAATATTATCTACCAAAAATATTCAATGAATTAATACATGTAAAGTTCTTCCAAAGGGCCAGATAGCTGGTAAAAGTTCTCAACATTTAACTATTACTATAACCCAGAACTGTCCCCAAGGAATAACTAATATTTACTTAACATTTACTATGTAATAGGACTTATGCAAAGTAATTTATGTGACTTATGCTTGCTCTTAACAATCATCCTATAATGTACGTACTATTATTACCGCATTTTACCATGAAAATGAGGCATGGAGAAGTTATGAAACTTGCCTAAGGTCACATAGCAAGGAAATGGTGCTGTCAAGATTCATCCAGGCAGTCTGGCTCGAGGTACAACATACTTCATCACTGTGTGGTACTGTCTTTAGACTTGACATAGGAAATAGAGGACACAAACAATGCATTTGCTTTCATGTCTGTCTATTTCAATGGGTTTAGGCTTCTCAACCACAGGGGCTATAGTGGATTTATCGCCATCTCCCAGTACCTAGCAGACCACCTTGTACACAGTGCATATTTGATTAGATAACTGGCTAACTGACTGCCTGTCCTTTGTTAATGGCAGGTGCTTAGCTCCATGACTCATGCCTGTATCCTAAAATCCCATGGCAGAACTCACTGCCATCTCTTATGCAGCAGTCTTCTTGACACTACTATAGTCCCATGGGCCCTCACTGTGCCCTCCAGCCACCAGTAAAGGGAGAGTCTCTGGTCTCCTTGTTCATTCGCCCACCCTCTTGTCCATCCTCTTTCTAACACTTCCACTCCAAGGCCAGTACAAGGAGGATCACATAGGACTTTAATGAAGACAATACCAGAGGAAAGAAGAGGAGTGAGAAGGACCCAGGCCTGGAATAAGTTCCTCTGAGTCCTTTTGTCTGTCCAGCTGAGGACTGCCTCACCACCTCTTTTTTTTCGTTTTCAAGCCTCAGAAGTCTCCAAAGTGCAGAATGGGCAAACTGATGTTTGAGAAAAAGCAGGCCACTGGGAAGCCAGAAAAAAAATTAGAACTTTCATTTCTAATTTAATAAGCAAGTTAATAATAAATTCGTATAAGGCCTGACTTTGGAGCCTTCACCCCATCAGTATATCAAATGGCTCTGCATTATTCATCTCTGAAAGAGAAAAAGCGCCACAGAGTTAATGGAATTGAAGGCATTGCCTTCATATGATTGTTCTCTTTCAGCATATTGTCATATGTTGCAGCTTAGGTGTTTTTGGGAAAGTGGATTCAAGAATGATTTTTATCTATTCTTAACTGAATTAACTTTCACAGTCCAGACAGTGTCTTTAAATGTGCTAAATAGCCAGCATATAAGAAGAAGAAAATGGCAATTCTGTTAAGTGTCACATACTAGAAATAAAAACAAAGAAATGCTGAGTAGATCTAACAAGAATCTTTGAAAATTTTGAAAATATCAAAATGCCTACTTAAAATTCATATTTCCTTTCACTATCCTTAACGATGAATTCTGTTCTTAGTGAAAATTGCAGCTTGAGATATTAAGCAATCAATGTAATTCATGTTCCTAAATTTAAAACAGAGAAGTGTAAACTATCATGAAATTGGACAATTTAGAAAATAGATAAGTTATAACAATTTGCCACTAATTATCCAAGAATTGTCTATTATCTTAACATATTTGGGTCATGTTAAATATGGGTAGGCCTCAACACTTTTGAGTCTAGAACAACCTGCATTTATTATTTTTTTTGAACAACCTGCAGTTTTTTCTTAAACTGCTTTGTATATGGCAGATTTGGACATTCTTACATCAGCCTGCCAATAAATATTCAAATTTTCAACTGTTATGTTTCTTTCTGCCTGCCAGTAGATTGGTTTTGGCAACTTTTCCAACCTAATATTTGATTATTTGAAAGTTTCACTGCAGCTATTTTGAACCTATATTTCTTTGTACACATAAGGTCCCTTGAAGGATGTCTCTGAGGAAAGGGCTGAGGAACAGGGTCATGGCGGGGCCTCACTCCAGTTCTCCTCCAGCCCCTTGATTTGCATCTAGATTACATTTTAAGCTTCTGCCTAATAACTTGTTTGGAAATAGGGTTCCATTGCTAAGAAATATTTACAATTCATCAGCTCATTTGTTAAAAATATTAAACTTTCACTCTATTATTGACATTTAAAAGTTATTAAATATTCAATTTATTCAATAAATTATTCATTAAACTATATTAAACCTACTGCTTATTATAGCTCTGTTCTTGATATTTAAAAACTGAGTAAAATTGGAAAATAAAGAAAAGACTGGTGATATTAGTAATAAAGATACAATTCTCGCCTCTTTGTGCACTTGAGGTAAGGTAGATGTAAGGTCTTCTGGGTACAGCAAATCAAATTTTTAGCTGCAGTAAATACCCACTGCATTTTAATCCAGTCAACTGTATAGTAATAGTGAAGACAAGAACAGTGTTAAAGTGCTTTATAAAATCTTGGAATTATCTTTAAAGGTTTAGAAATGAATTAAAATTTGGGATTTTAAAATATTTATTTTGGGACTTCTCTGGTGGTGCAGTGGTTAAGAATCTGCCTGCTTATGCAGGGGACACGGGTTCGAGCCCTGGTCCAGGAAGATCGCACATGCTGCGGAGTAACTAAGCCCGTGTGCCACAACTACTGAGCCTGCACTCTAGAGCCCGCGAGCCACAACTACTGAGCCCGCGTGCCACAACTACTGAAGCCCGCATGCCTAGAGCCCATGCTTCGCAACAAGAGAAGCCACCATAATGAGAAGTCTACGCACCACAACATAGAATAGCCCCCCCCTCACTGCAACTAGAGAAAGCCCGCGTGTAGCAACGAAGACCCAACGTGGCCATAAATAAATAAATTAATTAATTAATTAAATAAAATATTTATTTGTTCTCTGGGAATGGAAACCCTCCAATAACCTTTTTTTTTTTTAATTGAAGCATAGTTGATTTACAATGTTGTGCTAATTTCTGCTGTATACCAAAGTGACTCAGTTATACACATATATACATTCTTTTTTTATACTCTTTTCCATTATGGTTTATCCCGGGAGACTGGATATAGTTCCCTGTGCTATACAGTAGGACCTTGTTGTTTATCCATTCTAAATGTAATAGTTTGCATCTACTAACCCCAAACCCCCAGTCCCTCCCTCTCCTTCCTCTCCCGCCTTGGCAATCACAAGTCTGTTCTCTATGTCAGTGAGTCTGTTTCTGTTTTGTAGATAGGTTCATTTGTGCCATATTTTAGATTCCACATATATGTGATATCATATGGTATTTGTCTTTCTCTTTCCAACTTACTTCACTTAGTATGATCATCTCTAGTTGCATCCATGTTGCTGCAAATGGCATTACTTCGTTCTTTTTTATGGCTGAGTAGTACTCCATTGTATATATGTACCACATCTTCCTTATCCATTCATCTGTCAATGGGCATTTAGATTGTTTCCATGTCTTGGCTATTGTGAATAGTGCTGTTATGAACAGAGGGGTGCATGTATCTTTTTGAATTATAGCTTTGTCCAGGTATATGCCCAGGAGAGGGATTGCTGGATCATATGGTAGTTCTATTTTTAGTTTTCTGAGGAACCTCTATACGGTTTTCCATAGTGACTGCACAATTTACATTCCCACCAACAGTGTAGGAGGGAAACCCTCCAATAATCTTTAGGTCTAGTTTTATAATTCAACTCATTCAGCTTTCATTAAAAAAATAGAGACTATCTGTAAAGTGTACACCTTCCTAATAAGTTAAACTACACAAAAAACGAAACTTTAAAATACACCACCTTCCAAAATTATCATCAGCTGTTCCATAGAAATATATAGTAATTTTACCGATTTGATGCCAGTGAGTTTGATGGCTTCCATGTATATATTACTAACAATTCAAGATATTCTCACTTCATTTGCATTTTATTAATATTTCAGCTACCGGTTTACTTTAGACACAGCTTGATGCTAATTTGCATGCACTTTCAATAGTTCAACACGAACTTCAACACATGCCAATGTAAACCTGTAGTAAGTAAGCTGTATAATCATATAGTATATGTAATTTACTACATTTATTTTTCTCTATATTCTCCAGCACTTACTGCCGAAAGAAAAGATCTGCATATGCCCAAATACATTATTGATGAAATTATTAGCTACCAGTAGGGTCGTATCTGGCTTTACATGTTTTTCATCACTTTCTCGGTTAAATATTACCTTTTCATTTGTTTAAAGGAAGAAATCAGATCATTTGGATAGGCAACAAGGCTGAAAACCTCTCACTTCCAATATTTCTATGTAAGAATTAAAGAAGAGTGTTTAGGTACAGAGCCTCCAAATATAAGAAAAGATGACCCACAGAGTGCTTCATTCTTTAGAAACCTCGTTGATAAGGGAGGGGGCACATCTTTTGTACACTTTGTAAAGAGATTTAAACACTAAGAGGCCCTCCTTCCCTCAGACCATGGGGCTAGAACCAAAGGGAGCTTGGAACTTCCCAACTTCATAGCAAACGATAATCTTGTATTGGAACAAAAGGCAAGGCTGACTCAGAATGTTATTAGGGTTGTGCGTGTAAGCAAATGACACAATATAGCTTGTGGTATTAAAAAAAGAATAGAAGAAGACAAGGCCTAGGAAAAGGCTGTTTATGTTTCCACACAGAGACAAGGCATGCAGAATGAGAAAACAAAACCTCCTTAATTAGCAAATTATAGTATAGGGGCTGATAAACCTCTGTATTTTGTAGCTGAGCATCCCACTTGTTGCTCCTCCCCTCTCATCATCTACATAAGTGGGAACACTTGTAATATTTATATCTAAAACAAATGACAGAAGGAGGAAAGGTTTCTAAATAGACTGAATGTAAAAGGCTGAGTCAGAGTCCCATTTCTATGAAAATAGAATGCCTCTGATATTTTGTCAACATTCTTGCTAATGCCACAACAAACAGGATGAAACAGGCACATAAAGCAGAGGACCCCTGGGCACCCAGACTCGTCTAACCAGAGGCTGCTGGTTTGTATCGTTATTCAGGTGCTTTTTCTTTTTTAACATGTATCTGTTTTTGGAGTATTTCTCTGTTCACATCAAGATGGGCAGGGGGGAGAAAAAAGACATGAAATTTCCCTGCCTGTACTCTAAAATGTCACCTCACAGCATGTCCCAATACCACACCAAGAAATGGCTTAGACAGGCTCTATGCCAACTGGCACGGACCTGAAGATTATTTGGCTTCCTGGAAGGTCATCTTTTTCCCACACAGCAAACCTCACAATTTACCTTGCAATGGTCTCAATGTTAGTACTGTATTCATTTTGTGATATAGAACAGGGGTCAGCAAACTTTTTCTGTAAAGGGTTGGATGTCAAATTTTAAGCTCTGTGGGCCTTCTGGTCTCTTTTGCAACTACTCAAGTCTGCCTTTATAGGAAGAAAGCAGCCATAGACAATACATAAGCAAATGGGTATGGCTCTGTTCCAATAAAACTTCATTTACAAATGGATGGACAATATATTAAGGAATGAGTGTGGTTGTATTCCAGTAAAACTTTATTTACAAACATAGGTAGCAGGCACATTTTAGCCCAAGGGCCATTGTTTGCTGACCCCTGTAACAGAATATGGAAACTCAGGACTAATTAAAATTTCTCCCATTACATAGTTAGTAGGGTAATGTATAGAACATAGTTAAGTCTCATTTTCATAAATATATTTAATTTTAGTCAAAATATGCCCATGAAATTCATTCATTACTCTAGTCATTAAAAAGAAAGTATTCTTTCCAACTACGTTCCAGGCATTGTGCAAAAGTAGATCTGCTATCTGCTATCAAAATAATACATAAAATAATAAATAAGAACTAGTGAACAAGACAGGCACAGTCTCTATCTCACAGCATATAGGGTCTGGGAGAATATATTATGCAAATATTTACCGAAGTCTACTATGTGTCATGCACTCTTCTAGGGGTAAGGTGTACTGCATGGAACAAGACGGACAAGGACCTCTTGTTGTGTTTACATTCTTAGTAGAGGTAGACAGAATAAATTATATGACAAACAATAAACAATAAAAGGTCACAGTGGTAAATGCCATGAAGAAATAATACATATATTAAGATAGAAAATCACGTAGCAGAGTGGGGGAAAGTGGTAGGTAATGGTGCTCAGTGAAGACTTTCTGAGAAGATTTCTGAGCAAAGAACTGAATGAAGAGAAAAAGTCATTCATGCCAAGATCTGGGGCAAGAATTTTCCTAGCTAGGCAAACAGAATGTGAAGTCCCTGAGACAGCAAAGAGCTGGTCTGCTGGAGATATAACAAGAAGGCTAAAGTCATTTAAGTGTCTGGAATGAGGGAAAGGTGGTAAATGAGGAATCCAGAGAGGAGTGTGGGGGCAGATCATATAGGACCTCGCGGTAAAGAATCTGGAACATTTTCTCATGTAATGGAAAAATGTAGGGGGATTTTTAAGGAAAACAATGGTACATTCTCATTCATTTTAAATTACATTGAACCAATAATTACATATGAATGAGTGCTACTAAAAGAAAGCTCAATGTGAAAGCTCACAGTCAGGAGTCAGAAAGGCTGCAATCACCCATAGAAAAGAACCTATTTGCCATGCTCCTAAAACCTGACATCCACCAATGGAGACAGTTTGCGGGAAGGCTTGCTCCTTCCTGCAGAGAAATCCAAAAGGCTGTTATAGCTCCAAATGCCCAACTTCTGGGGCCCAGAAAGTCTTTATGCCTTCTTGGATCTTTCAATTCTACAACATAACGAGCAAATAATAAAACCTAACTATTCATTGAAAAGTTAATACAGAGGCATTAACTAAAGAGCTCTACTTAGCTTGAAAATCAGGGGTTACTCTCAAATGAAGTTGGTGGAGAAATTTCTACAACTGAGTTTAAAAAAGACAATTATTCCTATTAACCTTTCTTGGCAATTGTCATTTTTTTCTATATGCATAAATCATATATGCATATTTTCTTCAAATTTAGTGACAAATTTTTAAAAACATACTGATCAATTGTCTGCTCATTTTACACATTCTAGAAATCCCCTCACATGTGCAAATAAAACATAGAGTATCCTCTCTGGCTTAGTTTTGCACAGTCACCAGCCACGAAAACAATGCACAGATGAGAAGTCAGTTCTAGTTACTTAGATTCACATGTTCACATATTATTATTACAAATATATGTAAATATACGCCACTCCTGTATGCAGTAACTGTTTGCCTACGGGTCTGGAAGTATAAAATTCTTTTTCATCCCACAGGATGACCCTCAAGTAACTTAGAAGCAAACTTTAGCATCTGAAAGCAGTTGCAAGGTCCCTTAACTTGCTTTATTTTATACATGGCACCGCACACTTGAACATGTGATGTTTTTTATTTTTATATTATGATGATAACAGAGATATTATTCAGACACTTAATAAACATCTTTGGGGATATAAAGATGGATAAAGAGACTTTTGCTACACTCTAGGGACTCATAGTCTAAGTAGGCAAACAGCCCTCAAAACAAATAATGAAAATGACAACAGCCACACAACATGGAAATGCAGTGCTAACATGATACATGCAATGTGATAACACTGGAGAACTCAGCCTTTGAGGATAAGTGGAGTGTGGGTACATTTCATGGAGAAACCGGCAACAAACATGACTCTTAAAGAATAATTAAGAAGACAAATGAATTCATAGAAGTTTTTAAGATCCTAGACCATTGGCTAAATACAATTTGGATAATTAATACCACATATTCTAGACTCAGTATCTTTTTAATTAGTATTAGGACAAAAATAATTGCATGATGTAGTTGAAGGGGAGCAGAATTTGTCATGCCAAATTATGACTTTTTGGCATAAGGATTATTTCAGGCTGATATTTTTAAGAAACAGCAGACAAAGGAAAAGCTCTAAAAACCAAGTAGAAATTAGCCTCCTATAAGAGAAATTTACATTTACAAGGAAGATCTCCATTTGTAAGGGTGTCTCACTCTCTGTACCACGAAGAGGAAGATGACTAAACCTCTAGCAACTCTATCAATGGAGAAGGCATGGACTTAAATCTTCATAACAACCATACTCTTGTTTACTATGTTTTACCTGAAAACCTGGCTCTCCCCACCCAACATCTTCTTTTGTCTTTAGCTGGAGACGGTATTTAAGGTGGAAGCTTGGGTCACTTGGGGGAGTTACTCAATTTTCCTGGGTATCTCCCATGTATACAGGAGGTATACATGTTATTAAACTTCTGTTTGTTTTTCTCTTGTTAACATGTTTTTTATTATAGAAAAGTCTCAGCCATGAACCTAGAAGGGTAGGGAGAAAATTATTTTTCCTCCTCCACATAGTCCTTGCTTAAAAGACAACTTAAAATCTACTTAGGGAAGGAAGGTATATATCCAAAATGTTAATAGTACATAATAAAATGTAGATTGCAACACACAGACAAGGCATCCATTTATTCAATCAACAAACATTTATTATCTATCCGCTATGGATGACATACTACTCTAAGCCCTGGGGAAATGACACTGGACAAACACACAAGATCTGGTCTCATGGAAGTCACCTTCTATGAGTAGATATTAATATGAGTTAATATGTGTAATACAAGGGCTTTTAAAAAGATTATCATCATCATTAATATATTTCAGGTAACTGCATGCCAAATACTAATTGTCTGAAGAAAAGAATACAATATTCAAGTAGAGGATGCTGTTAGTCAAAAAATGCTGTCAATAGAAAAATTTAGCCAAGCACTTCATTAAAAGTATTTCATTTATTAAAATATTCTGGATCGTAATTCATAACTACATTTCTTACTAACAATCAATTTGTCAATTTTAGCTAGTGTGAAATGCTTATAGTAGATAGATTCTTGTTCTCTGTTACAAAGCATGTTTTTTTAACTCAATGTATTTATACTTTCAACCAAAAAAAGAAAAGACACCATTTGGCAAAGGCAAAACAGACTTTCTAAGCATCCCCCCAAATTCTGAAACATTATATATTTTAAATCTGAATATTTTAAATACACATATTTGTGAACTTTGGGTATATGAGAGAAAGAAAACAATAGTTCAAGAAGCACAGGATGTGGAGTAGACATTAAACAACAGACATTTCTGTGTCACAGAAAGGTAGAAAGGAATCACAAGAAAGTGGCGAAGACACAAAGGCCTTTGTGCTTATTGTCACTATCCCAAGATCTGGTCACTCTCTGGTAATGGGTATGGTTTGCTAATAATTCTGAAAAGAGCTATATGGTGGAAGAGAGTCAAACCTAGACATATAGCCCAGGTGTTTCACCCAATAAAAATGTGATTTTTTGAACAATTATGTATATTGCTTTTCCCTATCTGAAAAGTAAGGAAAATGCTATAAACCTATCTCACATTGGTGTTAATCGACAAGTTATCATGGAAACCTGATCTCCGAGAATTAAATCCATCACATCAAGAGACCAGTGCCATAACAGTTCCAGTACTTACGGTGACCAACACATCCTATGCCCTGCTGACTACCTTGCTTATCATCTTATTCAGTTGCAAGACCAGAAAAGTTGAGGAATGAGATTGGAGAGTATAAGTCTCATAAAGTGACTTATAGTGACAGCCTGTGTTTTCTGAAGAATATTTAAAAGAATCCAGTTTACCAAACATCAAGGAAGGTAACAGATTAATATAAATTATCATCGAGCTGCTTCTAGCATTGATAATACACATTCTGCATCAAAAAATTTTCTGATAGTGATGATATGAGCTGCATAGTAATATGCTTTGATTAATTATTTTGTTGAATAAATGGATGAATTACTTACACTTACACTGATAGCCTCAGTTTCTGCAGTGCATTGCTTCTTATCCTAACACAACTACTGGGAATCAAAACAGAAGTAGTACAAATTATAGTATTAAGCATACCAAATGGTTATAATAACAAAGATTTCCATTTGAATTATCAAAATAAGTACCTTACATGAAATTTAGAACTTGAAGTATGGAAAACCTCTAATTAAGGGAAATTTATGAAGGCCTTTATCAAGTTCTTTGCTGAATGCATTTATTTGGTTTCTTGATCCTCCAACCAATCGCATTAACAATGACAAAAGACATGCAAATTTAAACGGACAATAGTCAGGCCAAACTGCTCTGACTCATACCAACAGGGACATTTTCAGCATATATTCGGCTTGATTCATGCTAGCAAGGGTCAATATAACCAAAGAACATTTTCATAGTTATGCCTGGCTATAATCTGAAAACTATCTCATAATCATTGACCAAAAACAATGCAAACAAAAATCAAATTTATTTCAAACATTAACATGTGAAGCCTGGGCATTATTTAAACCCAGCAGAATCATGTATTTACCCTGCTACTGCTTAATAACTGCACAGCAACAAAAAAAATATGCATTACTATGTTTAAATCACCATTTTGATTGTATATTTTAAGCAAACAAAATATTACATTTTTGGTAGAATAGCTCATTGAAGACAATTTGGAACTAAATTTCCCTCTCCACCTCCCTCAATGAATCCGGACTAATTTATGATTAAATTCTCGTTAAAAACTGTATGGGCGGTATACTGAGAATAGTAATAAGCTATTCAACCAAATTCACTTGTTCACGACGGAAATAAGTTTTGTGAAAGGAAAAAAAAAATATCCTATTATAAACTGCTGCTGTAATTAGTGCCTGAAATTTAAGCTACATTTAATTAGTGCCTGAAATTTAAGCTATGTTATCAAAAGACTGCAGAATAATTCTCCTTGCTTTCTATTATTTTGCCTATCTATGTATTTTTTCACCTGTAATCTACAATAGAAAGATTAACTAAAATTCCAGGTTTGGAAACTCTAAAACTACTAAGTTTTAGTTAATCTGTCGAATAAAATAACAGTGATCTTAGTTCAGTCCCTAGTGGACAAACAGTAAAATAACTATTACTCGGCATGATTCAGCAGGAGGTGATCTAAGTGAGCGTGACCACACAGGAACAAAATAGAGTATCTGTCCTTTCCCTATCTTTTATCTTCTTAAAGGGTTTGTTCTGTTAACAGACTAACTTAAAGAAGACTAGACTCCTTGTGTTCCTACCCATACACACCAAGTGAATTTTTAGCAAAGATCCCTGGGGGAGAAGCTTTCCACAAATGGGACAATGACATTGCCACCCTTCCAGTGATATATTTGAATACACTTGTTATCTGCTGCTTACCTGTTACACAATTAAACAGAGGGTAAAGAGGGAATGAACTGCAGAAAGTATGTTATTTCTTTATAGGCATATTTTCAATAAAAACTTTTAAATGATTTATAGAGAAATAACTAAATAAAATATTTAATTTGATTTTTATAAATTGGGATTAAATGCATACTCAACATTAACATTTCTGGATACTTAGACTCCCATATTGCACTGTGAATAACTACAATGTCCTGAGGAAAGAGGTACTTCAGGAACATAGCAAAGCCTACATGTTGTGTTCAGCCCAAATCTGCAGGTGCATATCTTCGGGAACAGCCACCACTGGCTCAATTACTCCTTTCATAGTGGGTAAACAACCTCTTCCTGATGAGTTCACATTAAAATAAATCTTCCTGATTTTTTCTCAAGGACAGAAGAAATATATGACAGAAATCAGTCCTTTACTATACTACTACTTGCTGAAATTGTTACCTTTATATACTTATTCAAGTTCTCCAATCAAATATAATATTTTGTATTTACTCTCATTTCATATTAACTTTACTAGAGGTTGAAAAATAAGTATCTGGTGATGATTTTCTGTCCTAGCTGCAGAAAATTTCTTGGTGTAAAATCGATTTGATCCTAAACTAGTATTGTCATTATTACTTTATTTTTTCACTAACTTACTCAAGACATACATGCCTTTTTTTTTTAAGTTGGATTTTGATAGTCAGAAAACTCAAGCTAAATTTTAAATAAGGGAAAACCAGAAATGTCATAAAATGTGCCAGTATTAGGCACACAAACGGGGTGCCACCATACCTTAAGAGGCTTGCACAAGCCTAAAAAACGTCTGCTCACCCGTGAAGTCACAGGGAGAGAGCCTTCTTGCATTTGCAAACACTGCCCCCCTGGAGCAAAAGGTAAACACACACATGCTCCCCTAAGGAACTCTAAGTTAGCTGCAGTGCAAGAACAGAAAAGGCTCCGTGCATTTAGAAACTGAAAGCAATCACTTACTTTTTGCAGCCACTGAGTATAATTTTCCATCACATGCTCCAGATGTTGAAGTTTCTGGGAAGAGAAATCCTGTTCCACGTGTGGAGCATCTCTCTGCAGAGCGTTTGTGTTGTACTGGTCTGTCGTACTCTCACGACAGTTCCCGTCGTGTTCTGGAAGAATGAAAGTGTAGGCACACTGCCCATGTTGAATCCGATTATATCTTCTCCCACCGTTTTCTGGACTTCGGCGCTGGTTGCTGCACCCTATGTGAGTCAGAATAGCAGCGAGGAAAGCAAAGGAAAGGAAAACTGTCATTGTACTGCCAGCACTCTCTTTCCGTGCCTCTCGCAAAACTTGCTCCTTTCTTCTGACCTTTAAACTAGTTCTTTATTTCAGGTAAAACTGCTTGTTTGTTTGACTTTTTCCCCTCTCAAAGAAAGCTTTTGTAGAAGAATCACAGAAAACTAGCCATTTGTTAGCTTTGTTCTAAAATGTTATTTTTTTAATTTCACTGTAAAGATAGTTTCCTTAGTTAAAACTTGAGATATTTATTGCATAGTAGCTGAGATTTATGGTTTCCTCTCAGTGTAACCGTTCAGCGTGTAGCCTGCCTGAATCAGCTGCGTGTACATATTCTAGACCCTTTCCTCTACCCTATCTGCTGCAGATCTGCTATTTTCTCCCAGACCTCAGTGAGTTTTATTAAGGTTGCACATCCAAGCCAAGCTGGAAGCAGGCAGCCTTTCACAAGATGACTTGACAAGAATGCATGAGTGTGCCCCTATGCTAAGAATTGCTGATGGCTTGGAGCGGCTGGATCGTCTTACAAATTGGCTAGATGCGCATGACCTCGATCATGTATGGCCCTCCCGCCCCTTCCGCAGACAACTGCCTTGAGCCTTTAGGATATTCACCGCAAATCAATAGAGCAGTCCACCTTAATACACTTTTGGTGTGCATGCTGACCTCCTAAAATCTAGTAAACTAACAGTATGTTTTTAAAGTTCTACTTAATTGGGGAACCTGAAGAAGAAAACTGACATAGTGTCTAGTAAAATTACTTTTTATAGTGAATGATAAATTTGTATAATTATTAATTTTTTAAAAACTTTATTCTTTACTCTGGGGAAAAAGATATTAAAACCATTTTTAGAGATGGTATTCTTTCATTGTATTCACTTAGACTTTTAGGAAATTATCAGGAAGGGTCAAATTAGCAAAACATTTCATAACATCACTCAAATACAGCATAGGCATATTAAGTAGAATAATTTAAGTACTTTCTGAGATATAAATTTTAAATAAAACTGGTCCCCCAATTAGAATGCAGCCCTATGTGTTCTGTGTACATAAACTGAGCAACTTCCTTACAAAAACAGCCTGGTTACAATTTAAGACAGTGGCCTGAGAATTATTAATTCCCGTGGTACATCGTAATCATATATTTCACAAGGCTCTCTTTGGTGTTGCTATGGCTATCTTTAATGCTGGTATGGAAGTTCTACGTAAATTCTCCTGTGGCTGTATAGAAAAACTATCTGAGAACAAACATATCAGGTGTGCTAATGAGGCAGCAAAGGGCTGTATGGGAGAAATCGCTGTGCTTCTGTTAAGTAAAGAAATAAAAATTATCAGAAGGTGATTTCTTAAATGTAGCGTGTAAACATTTGAACAAACATTTGAACATAAAGAACAGGTGATAATTATAGAATTAATTTTACAACACTGAAATCTTTACTAAGTGCGTGTGGAAAACATGAATTATAAGCAGGGGCTTTCACCAAGAACTGGGAAGGATTTTGGGGAATGGAGTTTCCCAACTGCAGTCATGGTGTGAAAACGAAGTGACAGATGTTGACTCTCATGTCCTGGAATGGAGGGGCAGGGCAGTGGATGAAGGGCAGTAGGGGTTAGAGACTGGCGTGTGGAGAGAAGTTAGAGGAGAGGGCAAAACAAATTCCAGAAAAAATGTGATTTACTTGGGGGAAAACATTGTGCCAAGACTTATCAGTCCTTTCCACACCAAATAACAAATTTCTAAACTGACAGATATGGAAGCAAGTTATACCAAACATAGCAATAGTCTTTGAACTGCCTTTGCAGCCTCTTCCTGATGTTGCATGTCTCCTTGTTGGCTATGTCACTCACATGCAATAATAAGAATGACACTTATTAAAAGCTTACTATTTTCCAGGCCTATGCTAAACACTCCTTACACACAATCTCATTTAATTATCCCAACAAACCTAAGACATGGATATTACCTTTGACCCTATTTTTATCAATAGGAAAACTGAATCAAAGAAAGGCTAATCGGTCACAAGTCACATAGCTAGCAAGTGATGGTGCCAGTATGTGAACTCTGGCCAACTGATTCCAACTCTATTTTTCTAACCCAACACCAGCCAAAAGGCTTCCAAAAGGGCTCCAGCTGCACTGATTCACAGTCTTAAAGCAGGTTAAGTGATTGTACCTAGAAGAAAAAGAACTGATTAAAAGCCATTTTATACAACCGAAGTGATTTAATCCTTTTTTGTACCCAAAAAACAAACATACAAAGTGACAGGTAACCCACATGAAATTGATTTTTTAAGGGCCCACAAGGACAAAGTGCACTGGCAGAGCACAGATTATCTGAGAACATTTTCCAACATTGCTTGCTTCAAAAATTATCCCTGGAAAGAAGAGAGTCCAAAACCAACACCTGTAAGTGCTTCATGAAGAACTAAATACAGCCAAAAATCGGCAGAAGACACACGAGGCAGTAGTGAGATCTCTATTAAAGTGCTCCTGTGTTTTGTAACAGCCAAGATTGTTAAATAATCTGTTCCTCCGTGTGTGTGTGTGTGTGTGTGTGTGTGTGTGTGTGTGTGTGTGTGTCTATCTATCTGGGTGTATCTACATATGCTTATGCTTGTTCGTTTAAACTTTCCCAATCTGAACAAATGAAAAGAAGGAATGCATAACTTCCTGAGGGGAAAGTAGACAACTGAGAGAGGTAAAAATAAAAATTAAAAAAAGAAAGGAGGGGACAGAGAAACAGTAAGAGAAAGAGAGACTGATTTATTTTCCAGAAAAATAACGAAACAAAAAAACATAACACTGGAAGTACTGATGTCAATCCAAAAAAAAATCTCAAGATCAATTTTAAGCAACTGGAAAACACAGGAACATGCAAAATGGACTTATGTGTTTTGGGACTTCAGCTGAGGAGATACTGGGTGCATTAGAAGATCCTAATGACATACTTTAAAGACCATACGCTTTCAGGGACTAAACCTAACCAGTAGCAATACTGTTGGTTGTTGTTGCTGATTATTCAGAAATGATGCAATTTAGAGGACTTTAGAATTTAAGAAGTAACATGAAAAACAAGCCATATTTTTTTTTACTTCCTCTACCATACCTCAAAAAAAGTTTAAAAATATTCTAAAGAATTAATCGGGGCTTCCCTGGTGGCGCAGTGGTTGAGAGTCTGCCTGCCAATGCAGGGGACACGGGTTCGAGCCCTGGTCTGGGAAGATCCCACATGCCGCGGAGCAACTGGGCCCGTGAGCCACAATTACTGAGCCTGCGCGTCTGGAGCCTGTGCTCCGCAACAAGAGAGGCCGCGATAGTGAGAGGCCCGCGCACCGCGATGAAGAGTGGCCCCCACTTGCCACAACTGGAGAGAGCCCTCGCACAGAAGCGAAGACCCAACACAGCCATAAATAAATAAAAATTAAAAAAAAAAAAAAAAAAAAAAAAAAAAAAAAAAAAGAATTAATCATTTTATTCAATTGAATACTAAGGTAGCTTAATCTTGAAAGTCTTGTATCTTTGTATTTTATTTGCATTATCAGAGCTCTGGAATAAGGAGATATATGCTTTAAGATTCTGATCTCATATCTACAATAGTCCCAGGAAATGTTAGGCTCATCCAGAAATTTCCAGTGGGATAGGGAACACCACTTATATGGGAAACTGATGGCCCTAAATCTGTCCTAAGAACAAGTCTTTACTACTTCTTTTGTGAAGCTTTCTTAATTTCTCCAGGCATAATAATTGGCTTTTCTCTGATGCATTTCAATAACCTTCTCTTCTTATCTCCATAATGGCACTTCTCACACTGCTTTCTAATTATTTCTTTTTTGGTCTGTATCCCCTCTAACTGTGAGCTCATAAAGTCATCTCCTCATTTTCATCATTGATCTCCAGTGCTTACTATGCCCTTTAGTTGAAGGAATGAAAGAATTAAAGAAATGAGTGAATGAGCTAATTAATTACTTAGTATCTAACTACTACATGACTGGCCACATCTGTTGCATTGACTGGATGAGTCTGCCTAGAGTCAGGATGAAGCCAAAGTTATTCTAAAGAATGAGTTAGACACAAGAATGTGGTACAATAATAATGCATAACATTTTTTAACCCTTAAAAAATTAATTTCCTCATTTAATATTTACAGCACCCTCATAATTATGCATTTTATTCCCATTTTGCAGATAAGAAAATTATAGTGTATAGAGGTTAACTGCCCAAGATCATGATCTTTTTGTGGCAGAACAGGAATTTGATCCTCAGTCCATCTAACTCTGGAGCCTATATTCACATCCCTCTGAACTATAATGCCTCCAACAATACCTGAGTACTAGAAAACAGAGAGAAAACATTTCTTAATTTAGGAGACAGGAACAACATGGCTTCTATAGTTAAGACTGGTCTCCTCCTCTTCCCAACCACAGCCTTCACGGATTCATGTTATGATCTTCCAAAACAGAGCTAATGTTAAGCTAGGATGCACAATATAGTTGTCCTATCTGCTAACGAACATCCAATCTGATTGCTCAGGTTATATTTTGGGTCCGTTCTGAATGATCAGTTCTGTGCCATATACCTGTTATATATCATGATTATCATGTGCTAAAATAAAATTATATAATATAAGACTTTATTTCTCAAAAACACCATCAGATACTCCTCTAGTATTCATATGACCCCTGTGATGGCAAGGGGTGGGAAAGGTAGAAAGGAGTGGGAAAGCATTCCCCCTCCTTGCATACTAAACGCAATGTCATTCAGCACATATCCTATGAATATATTCTTAGAATATATTCTATTTCCTAGGGGTACCATATTCTATGGCTCTGCCCTAGCACTTTTAGGGCTCAAGAATATCAGTAGGGCTATGGTACTGGCAGCTATGTCTAAAAGGAGGGCACTAGGCTGAAAACCCTGGAGGGAGAGCCAAGATCCCTTCAAGTGACTGTGTAGGCATAAAAAGTATCCACAACAGATGAAAAAACCACAGGGGGCTAAAACAGAAAAACAAAAAGATATCACCTGGTGATTGACAGCACTTTGTAGGGACATGTGAAATATCAGTTGGGAACTCTCAAACCATTTGGGAAGACTTTGCAAAGAGGTGAAAACACTGCAGTGGGTGTGGGTGAGGAAGACACTGCAGTGGGTGGAGATATATAGGTAGGTGAGGAAATAAAAATTATTATATAAATATTCCCCTGCCTTCTAATGAGAGAAATTCCTGGTAATTAGTGGGTGTGCTGCTTGTCAGTTTTTAATTGCAGCTATGCAAGTTGGAAAGAGATGAGACAGAATTAATTTGTCTACCTAAGAAAGGAGAGAAGGGGCAAGGAGAGATCTGGAAATGGAGGACTGGAGCCAAAGAGGTTGAGAGAAGAGTCGAAAGAGAGAGGAAGCTTGTGGCTGTGTGGCTATGAGAAACTGGGAGAGATATATCAAGTACGGAGATCTGGAGCGCAACGGTGTTTCCGTGAGGTAAAAATCTCTCATCATTTTCAGTAAAATATATGCTTTTGGGCAAGTGACTTCTTTAGGGCGAGTGAGAAGAAACATTGGTCCTTGCTCCATATATAGAAATAACTAACATCTGGTTTACTTAGACTGTTAATGTTGACCCAAAGTCATTTATTTCATGTTGGTCTTTCACACTAGCTTAGAGCCTCCTTAGGGTTGTATCTGTCTTTTTGATCACTCTATACCCTTTTCCTGGCACATAGGAGGCAACTGATAAATATTTGTGATCCAGCTGACTGTCTGACTGACTCATTCACTTTCATTCTTGATGATGAGATCTGAAGACATAGAAGAATCACCCTCCCTTGGAGGTTTTCCTGTGCTGATCTTGCCTAAGCCCCCAAACCTCACTTTCTGGAGAGCTACATAAAAGACTCAGAGGCCATGGATTCCAAAGCAAATCCCCGGAGTGGCAGTGGAGTAATACCTAACACTCCTAGCCACTCATGGACATTGCCATGGTTGAAGAACCATTCAAGAAACACTGCAGAAATACTTTCCAGAGTGAGATTACTTGTTAATTCTACAACAGAGATAACTTCTACAAGTACCCAAGTCAGAAAAGTAAACAAACAGCTGGAGACTGTACCAAGTAGAAATACAGATGCCAAAATTCCCCTCATACCAGAATGGAGAAAGATTTCCATTGAAGATCCAGTAAAATGAGATTTTATTACAGGAAAAAGCATATAAAACACTTTGCATTTACTCTCTCTTTTTTTTCCCTACGTAAGTCTTGAATACTAGATGAGAGAAAAACAAGAAGGTCTCTCTGTCTTAACTTTTCCAAATTCAGGAAAAAACGTATTTTAAATGTTCTCAGAAACTAAGAAACAGCACGTATTTGAAAGGAATGGCTGGAATCACCTATCTGAAGACTCATGTATATCCAATGGCACTCGGATTGTGGCTAATCCTTGTAGCCAAGGCTGATAAATTCCCTCCATTGAGCAGTGACTTAAAGATACAGGATTTTGTGTTATTTTGTATTTGTGATTAGAGAGTTGTGACAACCTCTGCTCGTCAGAGGTAGAGAAAAAAAAAGGATCAATCACTTATTTCACGGAAATAAGATCCCTGAATTTTTCTAAAACCTATCACTCTTTGATTTTTAGTCTTGCATTCGTACTCTGTGTTAATCTAATCTTTTCTGTTTCCTCCCGCCAAATTGGATGAACTGTTCCATAGAGGTTAAGGTAGGAGACAGATTGCTTTAGCTTTGTTTTTGTTTATTTCTTGTTTATGCTAGTAAACAAGATTGGATTACAGAGGACAAGACATTTAATTAGTCTAAGCTCAGTGTCCTGATCCATAAAATGAAGATGATATTACAGTACCACTTATATAAGGGAGATGTGAAGATTAAATAAGAAAATGGATATAAAGTACTGAGCAAAGTGTCTAGAGCATATCAAGTGCTCTAAATGTTAGTTCTTGTTGTTTCAAAATGTGAGTTCTCTTTCTTGTGTTCAAAAATAGTCCTGCTTTTAAACTTGTTTAATTGAATCTTACGACCTGACTTCATATCCCCTCATTTCATCTTTTTAATTGTTTAAAATCACTTCTGAACCTCTTAAAAATCAGAATATTTAAGAAGCACATTTTAATATAGGAGGGTGACCACGTTTGCAATGGTAGTTCACATAAACAGCTCTGGTTTCCTTGAGGGCAAGGACTTCAGTGTTTTTTCTCACTGTTGCATCACCCACACCTGAAACAGTGCCCGACACATAATAGGTGCTCAATAAACATTTGTTGAATGAATGAAACAAGTTGGAAACAATTTAGTAAGAATATACTACTTCACAGAGACACCAGTAGGTCAGACTAATAAACCAGTCACATTTGGCAGCATGATAAGAATTTTATTCTCTGGAAACCATGGTAGCAATGTGGATGCCATTTATGGCTTCATCACCATGACTTGTTATCCAACTCATTTCTGGCCAATTCAACAAGATGACCTTATTTTCAAGAGCTTCTTTTATGACTAGACTTGTGGCATATATCACCCCATTCTGTTTCCTGGGATGGTAAGATAAAGTAGCAAGTGTTTGCCTCTGATAAAATGAAAAAGAACTGAAACACTCCTCTATTAATCTTACATGAAACATACAGCCCGGCATGACTTGCACAAAAGTAAAGAAAACCTTATTTTATCTATTTTTTCTCCAATACTAATTTTGCTTCCCCTAAGAATCTAATCAGATTAGGAATTTGGCAATTAAATTAGAAAATAAATTCCAGTGGTATATAAAACATGTGAAAATATTATATAATGGCTTTAACCAGGCTCTTACTTCATAAATTGATAGGCAAAGACATCATTTTAATGGTAATCTTAAATGAAGCACCCATTAAATCTAAAAAATGTATACCTTATTTTTCACTGAATATGTGCGTTGGTTCTTTCCTCTTTATCTTTCTCTTATAATTAGTAAAAATCTTTAAAGGGGAGAATTGTGGCAAAGAAAGAAAGGCTAGAATAGAAGACAACCATACATAAATGAAAAATGGAAAAGATTGTCATAGCCATTTCATTCTCTATCGGTAAATGTTCCTTCTACTTGTGATATATACAGATGGATCGTTAGCTCCTGAGATACCAAACAGCCTGCATATTTTGCAAAATGTTTCCTGAATCTGTATCACATTCACCTTCATTGTATTTATCAAAACTGCATACATGCCCCTTATACTACTGTTTACCTGTTTCCTTACCTCAAAGTTTAAGCTTTCTGTGTATTTTAGATTTACCTTAAACAAGAGTATCTGGGAAAACAAGCATGTGTGCTTTTTCCTAATGTATATTAAAATAAACACTAAATATTAAAATAAGCATCTGTCCATGCAACACCCATCAAATATTTCATATCTGCAGTGGAATTTGTACCACACTTTGGGAAACAAAACTTAGTGCTATCAACAGCAGAGTCATCCTTTCTTGCAAAATGAATAAAACAATACCTCCAGTCACTGTATCTATGGAAAAGACTATTGTAGATATTGCAGTCCCTCAAGATCAGTTTGCATCATGTCCAGAGTATTTGAGGGATTATTTCCATTCTGTAGTCAAATAAACAATACCAAAAAAAAAAAAAAAAGCCTTTGAAATAGAGGTTTCTGCACTTACACTGCCAGAGAGCATATGAAGGACTTCCCTACATCCCAGCCAGGAAGTCACAGCAGAGAACTGGCAGCAGCCCTATTTTGTAAGGCTGTCCACCGACGGAAATGCCCAACTGAAGGCCTGAAATTGAAACTAATGATTGACCAGGAGTTTCAACAGCTTTTCTCTTGATTCTGGCAATGGAAATAATAGTGAAGTTATTCAGTGTTTGAAAAGTAAATCTTCACTCCTTTTCGGTCTTGCATTTAGAAGAGTGTTGAGGAAATAGTAAACAAATTTCTTCTCAATAGTTGCATTCCCCTTGGAGAATTTACATTCCTTCCTAACATACCTCAAAGAGCTATAAAAACACACCAGTTCAAAAGAGGAAAAAGGAGAGTTAATATTTAAAGGAGCAGTTAGGAATCAATTACCCTCAGTTTAATAATAGTTAACATTTATTGAATACCTATGATATGTCCAGGACTGTGCTAATCATTGTACTTGCATTATCTGTTCTGTTACAATCACAATAACTCAATATGTAGGGAACTTTTATTACCATCATTTTTCATAGGAAAACAAACAGAGAAGTTTTGGACAGGACTCAAACCCAGGGTTCTCTGACTCCAGAGATGAAGCTTTTAATCATTACATATATATAAACTCTCAGTCAGTTCTCTGAGAACCTCGGTTGAATTCCCAAATTAACTATCCTCCTGATTTTTAACACACATTTCCTTATTTGTTACACCAATAAGAAGCACAGAACTTGATAGCCAATTAGACCAAAGGAAAGCTATAATAGTTGAAGATGAAAGCTATCAAGAAAAGTTAACAAATATATTTACTGTATGTCAATCATTTTACATATATTATCAAATTTAACCCTCAAAACAAGCATATAATACCCATTTCACAGATGAAGAAACTGGGGCTTTAGAAAATAAGGAACTTGACCAAAGTTATATAGAAGTGGCATTTTAACCAGGCATTCTGACTATGGGGCCCATTACCTTACCATGCTAAAGGAAATTCTCTAAAATAAGGGAAAAGAATCATTTTCAGGGTATTTATATGGAGGACTTTGACCAGTCCTCATCTTCACTGAGTGAAAAGGACAAGATTAATTCATCGTCCTCAAAATTGGATCCTGGGCTGGCAGCATCAGCACCACCTAGTATCTTGTTCATAATGCAAAATGTCAGCTCCTACCCAGAACTACTTAATCAGAAACCTGAGTGTGGGACCCAGCTTCTTTTTCACAAGCCTTGTAGGTAATTCTGATGCTCATAAAGTTTGAGAACCACTGGTTTGAAGCACTACTCCCTTACTCTGGCAGCACCTTAGGATCACTTGAGAACTTTACATAAATAAGATGCTTGGGCTTGTCCCTAGAGATTCTGATTCAGTTGATCTGGGTGGCAGCATAGACAATGGTATTTTAGAAAATGTATCAGGTGGTTCTAATGTGCAGTGTGGTTGAAAACCAATGGCTTAAAATTGAAAGAGCTAACCAAGAAGAAAGGCTGTGAAAAGAGCTGGATTTGTTCTGTACAGAGAAAGAATAAACTTACTTGGATATGCCTAAAAACATTTCTGGAGAGTTCTTTAATTCTAGGATTATAAAACAGTGACCTTATTGCCTTTAAAGTATTATATATCTAATTTCTGAAGCATTTAAGGACACAAAGATGACCACATATTAAATAAACTGGACCCAAGAGATTAAGCACCTCCATGGTTCACACTGTTTTGTTGTTGTTAAAGTACTTTATCTCCTAAATTTATGTTTTTAAAGCCTTTAAGGAATAAAATATTTATGTCTCGATCACTTGATGAGCACAATGTTGACTCTCATCTAATAATTTACAATTGCTATTATGATGACATTTTGTCTCTGATCTCATAAAGCGTTATTTGTTCCTCCCAAAATAAGCAGTCAGTGCCTGTGTTGTTATCTCTAACCACTCCAATATCTGATTCACCTGGGATGAATGAATGGGAAAACCACAGTGACAAGTCATCTTTCCCAAATAAATTACAAAAGCTTTAGAGTTACTAGTTGCAACCCATGATATATAACCTGCATGGACTCTACACCTTCCACAAGGAAACCATGAACTTTGGAAATAACTTTTTTCTTGTATTAAATTGCCACCACATGTCTATAGCAGCACTATTCACAACAGCCAAAAGGTGGAAACAACCTAACTGTCCATCAACAGAAGAACAGATAAACAAACTGTGGTATATCCTTACAATAGAATGTTATTCAGCCACAAAAAGGAATGAAGTACTGCCACATACAACAACACAGATGAACCTTGAAAACATTATGCTAAGAAGCCAGACACAAAAGGTCACATTTGGTATGATTCCACTTATATAAAACATCCAGAATAGGTAAATTCACAGTACAGACAGTAAGTAGGTTAGTGGTTTTCCAGGGATTGCAGGTTAAGAGGGAGTAGGGAGTGGCTGCTTAATAAGTACAAGGTCTCCTTTCAGGTTGATAAAGTGTTTTGGACTTAGATAGTGGTGATGATCGCACAACATTGTGAATGTACTAAAAGCCACTGAGTTGTATGCTTTAAAATGGTTAATTTTAATGTTATGTGATTTCACCTCAATAGAAGATAATTTTAAAAATGATTGGCACTACTTCTCCAAAAAGCACATTTGGCATCTGTGTTTTCTTTAGATTACCATAAGATGCACTGAAGTAAAACATGCATTTTTTTTCACTTTCATTTTGAAATAATTATAAATAGGAAAATGCAAAGGTAGTATAGGGAGGACCCATGTAATCTTTATTCAGTTTCCCCACCAGTCATATCTTACATAATTAATATAATCAGGAATTGGACATTAGTACAATGAGAGTGTATAGTTCTATATCAATTTTTTACTGCAATATTCACTTTATTGTGGTAGTCTGGAATCAAACCTGCAATATCTCCACGGTATGCTCATACTTCTTTTCTCCAGGTAGGACAAACTATGGTTCAGTTTACACCATCATCCCAGAGACAGACTTATCTGAAAGCAAGTTTTTGCTGGGCTTTTTCTGTTTTATTACATGTATAGACTCATATAACCACCACCACAATCAAGGAACAGAAATATGCCACCACCACAAACATCTCCCTCATGCTATTCCTTTAGAATTGTACTCATTTCACTCCTCAACACCATCCCTAACCCCTGGAAGCCACTAATCTGTTTTTCCATCTCTATAACTCTGTCATCTCAAGAACGTTATATAAAGGGAATTTTGTAGTATGTACCTCTTGAGACTGACTTTTTTCATTCACTGTAATGTCCTTGAGATCCAAGTTGTTGTGTGTGTGCATTCCTTACTATTACTGAGTAACATTCCATGGTATGGATGTACCACAGTTTGTTTAACCATCACCTATCAAGGGACAGTTTGGTTGTTTCTAGTTTGGGGCTACTACAAATAAAGCTTTTATGAACAACTGTGTACAGGTCTTTGTGTAAACATAAATTTCCAATGAATATTTAATAGATGCCCAGGAATACGATTGCTAGATTGTACGGAAAATGTATGTTTAGTACTTTTTAAGAAACTGCCAAACTGTTGTCAAGTGTCTATACCATTTTATATTCCCACCAGCAATATATGAGAGATACACTTTCTCCGCATCCTTGCCAAATGTTGATTTAGTATTGTCACTATCCCTTATTTCAGCTGTTCTAAGAGGTGTGGAGTAATATCTCATCATTATCTAAATTTGTATTTCCCTAATGGTTAGTGATATTAAATACCTTTTCATGCACTCATTTGCCATAATATACTCTCATCAGTGAAAGTTCTCTTCATGTCTTTGCCCATTTTTAATTGGATTATTTGTTGTTTTTTATATTGATTTTTGAAAGTTGTTTATGTATTCTACATATGAGTCTTCTGTCAGATATATGGTTTGCAAATATTTTCTCCTAGCCTGTAGCTTGTCTTTTTAATTTTCTTAATAAGCTCTTCATAAAGCAAAAGTTGTAATTTTAATAAAGTCTAATTTATCATTTTTTTATGAATAATACTTTTGGTGTCTTCTTTAAGACATCTTCACCAAGCCCTAGGTACTAAAGATTTTCCGATGTTATCTTCAAAATGTTTATAGTTTTACATTTTACATTTAAATGTACTAACCATTTTAAGTTAATTTTTGTATAACATGTAAGGTTAAAGTTGAAGCATTTCTGTTTGTGGATATCCAACTGCTCCAGCACCATTTATTGAAAAAATTATTCATCTTTCATTGAATTGCTTTTGCACATTTAGAAAAAAAAGATCAACTGGCTATATTTGTCTGGGTTTATTTCTAAGTTCTTTATTCTATCCAGTTGATCTCTGTGCCTCTCCTTTCACCAGTACCACCACAGTCTTGGTTTCTGTAGTATATCATCATTCTTGAACTCAGATGGAGTGATTCCTACCAATTTATTCTTCTTTTTAAAAACTGTTTAAGCTATTCTAGTTCCTTTGCTTTTCCATATAATTTTAGAATAACTTTGTCTATGTCTATAAAAAATCTTGCTGAGATATTTATAGGATCTGCATGTTAATCTGGGGAGAACTGACATGTTTACTATGCCTTACTCTCCATTTCAGATCTTTGATTTCTTTCATCAGTGTTTTGTAGTTTCCAGCATACAAGTACTGCATATTTTATTAAATTTACACCTATTTAATTTTTTGAGTGAATATAAATGGTATTTTTATTTAATTTTGGTTTCTACATCTTCACTGTTAGCATATAGAAACATAACTGATTACTGAATGTTTATTTTACATCCTGCTAACTTCCTGAACTCACTTATTAGCTCTAGAAGTTTTTGGTAGATTCCTTAGATTTTTTTTACATAGACCATCATGTCATCTGCAAAGGGGCAGTTTATTTCTTCCTTTCTAATTTATGTCTTTTGTTTCCCTTTCTTGCCTTATTTCCCTGGCTAGAACTTCTCCACAATCTCTTCTACAAAATAGAAGAGGAGGGACACTTCTCAACTCATTCCATGAAACCACTATTACTCTGATACTGAAACAAGACAAAGAATAGTACAAAAATGAAAACTACAGACAAATATCCTTCAGGAATATATGAGCAAAAAAATATTAAGAAAATATTAGAAAATAAAATCCAGGAACATATAAAAAGAATTACACTCTATGAACAAGTAGAGTTTATTTCAAAGATACAAGACTGGTTCCATATTTGAAAATCAATCAATATAATCCACCATATTAACAGGCTAAAGAAGAAAAATCACCCAATCACATCAACTGCTACAAAAAAAGCATTTGACAAAATGTGACACCCATTCACGGTAAAAACTCTCAGAAAACTAGGAATAGAGGGAATCATCCTCAACTTGATAGTTATAAAATCAATAAACTAGGGCTTCCCTGGTGGCGCAGTGGTTGAGAGTCTGCCTGCCGATGCAGGGGACGCGGGTTCGAGCCCTGGTCTGGGAAGATCCCACATGCCGCGGAGCAACTGGGCCCGTGAGCCACAATTACTGAGCCTGCGCGTCTGGAGCCTGTGCTCCGCAACAAGAGAGGCCGCGATAATGAGAGGTCCGCGCACCGCGATGAAGAGCGGCCCCCACTTGCCACAACTAGAGAAAGCCCTCGCACAGAAACGAAGACCCAACACAGCCATAAATAAATAAATTTAAAAAAAAAAATCAATAAACTATAGATCAAATTAGATCAAGGGAGGTGTTATCTATTCCCTGTTATGTCCACTATGTCACCATACACATGTTAAAAACCAGTAAATGCAATTACTTAATACATAGTAAAGTCCATCAGATAAAAGTAAGTTTTAAATTCTATGATGAATCCATGAGGATACTGGATGAAAATATATTTCATCCTTTGATTTGGAAAGTCTACCTTAGAAACAAGGTGGGATCCTTGTGTTTTAATCCCCACTCTTTCTTTCACCTATTCATTCAACAAATATCTATTGAGGGTATACTGTGTGATAGGCACTGCTCTAGATGTTGTGGGTAGAGTATAAAACAAACAGACCAACTTTCATGACACTACACAGCTTATACTCTGATGAGGGAAGATAGAAAAATCAAACTAAATTATTAATATATACCACACTGTATATTATATGGGGATTAGTGTTATTACAAAATAAATAGAAAAGTTAAGAGAGGGAATACTGTAGTGGTGGTGGATTTAAAATAGGATAGTCGGGAATGACCTCACTGAAAAGGTGATATATGAGCAAGTATTTAAGGAGATGAGTATGCTAGGCAAAATAATGCCCCTCCCCCAAAGATATCCACATCCTAATCCCTGGAACCTTAAATGTGTTATTCTACATGGCAAAACAGACTTTGCAGATATTAATAAGGTTACCAACCTTGAGATGAAGAGATTATCCACATGGGCCTAATCTAATCACACTGGGTCCTTAAAATCAAAGCACCTTTCCCAGCTAAGGTCATAGGGATATGTGACTATGGAAGCAGGATCAGAGAGATGCAATCTTTTTTGTTTTGAAGATGGAGAAAAAGTACCACTAGCCAATGAATGTGGGTGACCTCTAGAAGCTGGAAAAGGAAAGGAAATGGATTTGCCTCTACAGCCTCCAGAAGAGAACACAGATCTCTTAACATCTTGACTTCAGCCCAGTGAGACCTGTGTCCAAGTTGTAAACTATAAAACTGTAAGATAAAAATTTTGTGTTACTTTAAACCACTAAGTTTGTGGTAATCTATTACAATAGCAATAGAAAACTAATACAGTGAGCTTATGAATCAAGGAGCAGTGGGGAGGTCAGTGAGTCTGGAGAAGTACAGTATTAGAAGATGAGGTCAGAGTGGAAGGGTGGAGGTAAAAGATTATGAAGGGCCTCGGTGGCCAGTGTAACAACATTAGTTTTTATTCTGAGATGGGAAGCCACGGTGAATTTTTAAACAGAGGAATGTGATCTATCTTACATCGTAAAGGGATAGCTGCTCTGTGGAAGGGCAAGGACAAAAGCCTAGAGCCCAGTGGGGAGGCTCTCTGAATGATCCAGATAATGGTGGCTTCAATGAGGGCAGTGGCTATGGAGATGAGAAGTGGTCAGGTAAATATTTTGAAGCTGAGGCCAAAAGGATTTCCTGGTGGCTTCAATGCTGAGTGTGAGAGATGTCTCAAGGTTTTGACCCAAGCAAATGGAAAGTTAAGTTTTGTTAACTGAGATGGAGAAGACTATGAACAGACTTAGGAAAGAGAGAGAAGAGGAGCTTAGTTTCAGACATGCTAAATTTGAGATATTTATTGAAGAGACAACTAGTAAGCAGCTGGATATATGATTATAGAGTTAGGGGAATGATCCATAATGGAAATTTAAATCTGGATATCATCAGGGAGAGTTAGGTGGTATTGGAAGCTGTGAGAGTAGAGAAAATAACCCAGGGAGTGAGGGTGGATAAGAAAGAGAAAAGGCCTAATGATTGGACTCTGAAGGGCCCTAGGGTCAGAAGATTAGGAATATAAGGAGGAATCAGAAAAAGAGCCTGAAGAGAAAAAGTAGCCAGTGAAGTAAGGAAAAAAAAACAGGAAAGTATGTCTTGGAAACCAAGTGAAGTATGTTTCAAAGAGGAGGGTGATCAATGACAAACATAGCATTTAGATCAAGTAATATGAGGACTAGGAATTGACCAGTGGCTTAAGCAACATGAAGGTGATAGCTGCCCTTGAAAAGAGCAGTTTCAGAATACTTGGAATGTGGGGTGCTGATCCAGAAACACAGTTGGTTTAAGAAAGCCTGGAAAGCAAGGAATTGGAATTAACAAATGATGATAACCTTCTCAAGGAGATTTGCTACAAATAGCTACATTGGTCTTGGAGAAGGAAGAACCCATGAAGCGTTCAAAAAGGTTTTGCACTGCATTTTCTGCTAACGTTATGGGAAAGTGAGGACACAAGATTTAGACCTCCACCAGTGCTGGTGTGAAACATGCTAACCTGGACACACTGAATTTATAGATATTGGCTTTGGTCTTATTTTTATATCTTGTTATGCCAGTAGAGTTACTGAAACAATATCTTTGTACTTGCCAATAAACTATCCTAAATTCTCTTTGCACAAATAAGCAAGATTTACTCTAAGTATTGCTGCCAGAAAATAAGTCTAACTATATACATGTGAATGCAATATAACTCCTTTACTTGGCTTGATAAGATTTTTTAAAGTAACTTACTTTTCTCTTTTATGGTAAAAACTTCGTAGTTTCCTATTAAAGGGGGCAGTGACTAGCAGCGGGAGATTTATGCTTGGAGAGGTATATATGCTTTTTGTTTCATTTTTCCCCCTTAAGTATTGTGGGCTTTTCCCCCTTTGACCACTTGTAGGAGAAGACCTCCCGAGTGGTATGAAATGACTTGGCAACATCTTTAGAAATGAAAAGAAAAAAATCTTGTTGCTTGGGGATTTTCTAGCGATAATATCTGGAGAATTATTTTTTCTGGGTTTATACATGGCTTTCCTTAAATTATTTCCTTATATGGGAAATAATCACACCTCCTTCTCAATTCTTTCAATCAAACGCAGCATAAAAAGCTACTGATGAATAACTAAAAGGTTATTTTACCTGGAGAAGCATGATGAAAGGGAAACATAGTTGAACTTGAAATTTTAGAAAATCCGGTTTCAAAAAACATTCTCAAATAGTTACACAAATTTAGTATATGAGCAAGGTGACATCTCAAATCAGTGGTCAAAGAACTTTTTTAAATAAATGGTGTTAGAACAACAGGGTGTCCATCTGGAAGAATATAAAGTTGCCTTCATACTATACACTAATATAGACTCCATATCAATTTAAGCTTACATTAAAAATAAATTATTAGAAGAAAACATATCCTTAGGCTAAAGAAGGTCTTTCTAATTTAAAATCTAGAATCATTTAAAAAATTATTTTAATTAATCATTTTGACTACCAAAAAATATAAAAAGTCTGAATACCAAATTTAAAAAAAACAAGAAGCAAAATCAAAAGACATATGACAGAGAAAAAATTATTTGCAATTCATAACATAAAAGACAAATGCCAAAACAATCTTGAGAAAGAAGAACAGAGCTGGAGGGATCATGCTCTCAGACTTCAGACTATACTACAAAGCTACAGTAATCAAGACAGTACAGTTCAGGCACAAAACCAGACACATAGATCAAAGGAACAAAATAGAGAGCCTACATATTAACTCACACGCTTATGGTGAATTAATCTATTACGAAGGAGGCAAGAATATACAATGGGGAAAAGATAGTCTCTTCAATAAATGACGCTCAGTAAACTTGACAGCTACAAGTAAAAGAATAAAATTAGAACGTTTTCTCACACCATAAACAAAAATAAAGTCAAAATGGACTAAAGACCATTAACGATAAAACTCCTAGAAGAAAACATAGACAGAACACTCTTTGACATAAATCGTAGAAATATTTTTTTCGATCTGTCTCCTCAGACAAAGGAAACAAAAGCAAAAATAAACAAATGGGACCTAATTAAACTTAACAACTCTTGTACAGCAAAGAAAACCATCAACAAAATAAGACAACCTACTGAATGAGAGAAAAATATTTTCGAATGATATGACCGATAAGCGGTTAATATCGAAAATATATAAGCAGCTCATACAACTCAATGTCAAAAAAAAAAAAAAAACCAACCCAATTAAAAATGAGCAGAAGATCTGAATAGACATATTTCCAAAGAAGACACACAGATGGCCAACAGGTACATGAAATGATCTTCAACATCGCTAATCATCAGAGAAATACAAAATCAAAACAACAATATCACCTTACACCTGTCAGAATGGCTATCATCAAAAAGACCACAAATAACAGATGTTGGTGAGGATGTGGACAAAAGGGAACATTTGTACACTGTTGATGGGACTGTTAATTGGTGCAACCACTGTGGAAAACAGTGTGGAAGTCCCTCAGAAAACTAAAAATAGAACTACCATCTGACCCAGAAATTCTACTTCTGGGTATAAATCTGAAGAAAATGAGAACACTAATTCGAAAAGATACATGCACAGCAATATTCATAGCAGAGTTATTTACAATAGCCAAGATATGGAAGCAACTAAGTGTCCATCGATAGATAAAGACACACACACACACACACACACACACACACACAAACACAAAACGGAATACTACTCAGCCATAAAAAAAAATTTTGCCATTTGCAACAACATGGATGGACCTAGAGGGTATTATGCTTAGTGAAATAAGTCAGACAGAGAGGGACAAATATTGTATGTTATCATGATGTCAAATCTAAACTAGGAGTAGGGGATTAAGAGGTACAAACTACTATGTATAAAATAAATACAATACAAGGGTATATTATATAGCACAGGAAATATACCCAACAGTTTATAATAACATTAAATGGAGTATAAACTATAAAAATTTTGAATCACTATGTTGTATACCTGAAACTAATGTAATATTATAAATCAACTATACTTCAATTAAAAATTAAAATAAAAAAGAAGAAATTTCCAAAACAAACAAAAAAGAAAATGCAAATTAAGACTACATCAAGCCATCAGTCTAAACAACCATAGTGGCATAAATTCAAAAGTTAGACAATACTAATTTGTGGGCAAGTTTATGGGGAAATGGACAGTCTTATACATTACAGGTAAAAGTGAAAAATAGTATACAACTACCATGAAGAGAAATCTGGCAATTTTTATTTAATTATAAATGCATTTATCCTTTGATAACCCAAGATTTTCCTTTGGGGAATTATGCTACAGAAGCATATGTATGAAAAGATGTATGTTCAACTGTTCCCTAAAATCCTGTTTGTAATAGAAAAAAACCCAAATGCTATCTAACTCAAATTTATATAGTGTGAAACATCCACCCAAGAGAGTACTATACAGCTATAAAAAGCAAGGAGGAAGCTCTCTATGTATGGACAAGAAAAGAGCTCCAGGATATATTACTAACTGCACTAAAAAAAAAAAAAAAATAAGTCATAAAATAGGGTATATAGTATTGTATCCTTTGTTTATAAAAGAGAGGTGATGGAAGATTGGTTCAAGATGGCGGAGTAGAAGGACATGCTCTCCCTCCCTCTTGCAAGAGCACCGGAATCACAACTGCTGAACAATCATCAACAGGAAGACACGGGAACTCACCAAAAAAGATACCCCACATACAAAGACAAAGGAGAAGCCACAGTAGGAGGGGCACAATCACAATAAAATCAAATCCCATAACTGCTGGGTGGGTGCCTCACAAACTGGAGAACACTTATACCAGAGAAGTCCACCCACTGGAGTGAAGGTTCTGAGCCCCACGTCAGGATCCCCAAACTGGGGGTTCAGCAATGGGAGGAGGAATTCCTAGAGACTCAGACATTGAAGGCTAGCGGGATTTGACTGCAGGACTTCGACAGGACTGGGGGAAACAAGACTCCACTCTTGGAGGGCACACACTAAGTACTGTGCACATCGGGAGCAAGGGGAAGGAGCAGTGACCCCATAGAGACTGAATCAGACATACCTGCTAGTGTTGGAGGATCTCCTGCAGAGGCGAGGGGTGGCCCTGACTCACCCTGAGGACAAAGACACTGGCAGCAGGAGTTCTGGGAAGTACTCCTTGGCGTGAGCCCTCCCAGAGTCCGCCATTAGCTCCAGCAAAGAGCCCGGGTAGGCTCCAGTGTTGGGTCACCTCAGGCCAAACAACCAAGAGGGAGGGGACACAGCCCCACCCATCAGACAAGCAGATTAAAGTTTTACTGAGCTCTGCCCACCAGAGCAACAGCTAGCTCTACCCACCACCAGTCCCTCCCCTCAGGAAACTTGCACAAGCCTCTTAGACAGCCTCATCCACCAGAGGGCAGACAGCAGAAGCAAGAAGAACTACAATCCTGCAGACTGTGGAACAAAAACCACATTCACAGAAAGATAGAGAAGATGAAAAGGCAGAGGGCTACGTACCACACGAAGGAACAAGATAAAACCCCAGAAAAACAACAAAGTGAAGTGGAGGTAGGCAACCTTCCAGAAAAAGAATTCAGAATAATGATAGTGAGGATGATCCAGGACCTCGGAATAAGAATGGAGGCAAAGATCGAAAAGATGCAAGAAATGTTTAACAAAGACCTAGAAGAATTAAAGAACAAACAAACAGAGAGGAACAATACAATAACTGAAATGAAAACTACACTAGAAGGAATCAATAGCAGAAAAACTGAGGCAGAAGAACGGATAAGTGACCTGGAAGACAAAATGGTGGAATTCACTGCTGTGGAACAGAATAAAGAAAAAAGAATGCAAAGAAATGAAGACAACCTAAGAGACCTCTGGGACAACATTAAATGCAACGACATTCACATTATAGGGGTCCCAGAAGGAGAAGAGAGAGAGAAAGGCCTAGAGAAAATACTGGAAGAGATTATAGTTGAAAATTTCCCCAACGTGGGAAAGGAAATAGCCACCCAAGTCCAGGAGGCACAGAGAGTCCCATACAGGATAAACCCAAGGAGAAACACATCGAGACACATAGTAATCAACTTGGCAAAAATTAAAGACAAAGAAAAATTATTGAAAGCAGCAAGGGAAAAATGACAAATAACATACAAGGGAACTCCCATAAGGTTAACAGCTGATTTCTCAACAGAAACTCTACAAGCCAGAAGGGACTGGCACGGTATACTTAAAGTAATGAAAAGGAAGAACCTACAACCAAGATTACTCTGTCCAGCAAGGATCTCATTCAGATTCAATGGAGAAATCAAAAGCTTTACAGACAAGCAAAAGCTAAGAGAATTCAGCACCACCAAACCAGCTCTACAACAAATGCTAAAGGAACTTCTCTAAGTGGGAAACACAAGAGAAGAAAAGGACTTACAAAAACAAACCCAAAACAATTAAGAAAATGGTCATAGGAACATACATACCGATAATTACCTTAAACCTGAATGGATTAAATGCTCCAACCAACAGACACAGGCTTGCTGAATGGATACAAAAACAAGACCCATATATATGCTGTCTACAAGAGACCCACTTCAGACCTAGGGACACATACAGACTGAAAGTGAGGGGATGGAAGAAGATATTCCATGCAAATGGAAATCAAAAGAAAGCTGGAGTAGCAATTCTCATATCAGATAAAATACACTTTAAAATAAAGACTATTACAAGAGACAAAGAAGGACACTACATAATGATCAAAGGGATCAATCCAAGAAGAAGATATAACAATTGTAAATATACAAGCACCCAACTTAGGAGCACCTCAATACATAAGGCAACTGCTAACAGCTATAAAAGAGGAAATCGATAGTAACACAAAAATAATGGGGGACTTTAACACCTCACTTACACCAAGGGACAGATCATCCAAACAGAAAATTAATAAGGAAACACAAGCGTTAAATGACACAATAGACCACATGATTTAATTGATATTTATAGGACATTCCATCCAAAAACAGCAGATTACACTTTCTTCTCAAGTGCGCACAGAACATTCTCCAGGATAGATCACATCTTGGGTCACAAATCAAGCCTCAGTAAATTTAAGAAAACTGAAATCATATCAAGCATCTTTTCTGACCACAACACTATGAGATTAGAAATCAATCACAGGGAAAAAAATGTAAAAAACACAAACACATGGAGGCTAAACAATACGTTACTAAATAACCAAGAGATCACTGAAGAAATCAAAGAGGAAATCAAAAAAGACCTACAGACAAATGACAATGAAAGCACGATGACCCAAAACCTATGGGATGTGGTAAAAGCAGTTCTAAGAGGGTAGGTTATAGCTATACAAGCCTATCTCAAGAAACAAGAAAAATCTCAAATAAACAATCTAACCTTACACCTAAAGGAACTAAAGAATGAAAAACAAACAAAACCCAAACTTAGCAGAAGGAAAGAAATCATAAAACTCAAGAGCAGAAATAAATGAAATAGAAACAAAGAAAACAATAGCAAAGATCAATAAAACTAAAAGCTGGTTCTTTGAGAAGATAAACACAATTGATAAACCATTAGCCAGACTCATCAAGAAAAAGAGGGAGAGGACTCAAATCAATAAAATTAGAAACGAAGAAGGAGAAGTTCCAACGGACACTGCAGCAATACAAAGCATCCTAAGAGACTACTACAAGCAACTGTATGCCAATAAAATGGACAACCTGGAACAAATGGACAAATTCTTAGAAAGGTATAACCTTCCAAGACTGAACCAGGAAGAAATAGAAAATATGAACAGACCAATCACAAGTAACGAAATTGAAACTGTGATTAAAAATCTTCCAACAAACAAAAGTCCAGGACCAGATGGCTTCACAGGTGAATTCTATCAAACATTTAAAGAAGAGCTAACACCCATCCTTCTCAAACTCTTCTAAAAATTTGCAGAGGAAGAAACACTCCCAAACTCATTCTATGAGGTCACCATCACCCTGATACCAAAACCAGATAAAGATACTACAAAAAAAGAAAACTACAGACCAATATCACTGATGAATATAGATGCAAAAATCCTCAACAAAATACTAGCAAACAGAATCCAACAACACATTAAAAGGATCATACACCACGATCAAGTGGGATTTATCCCAGGGATGCAAGTATTCTTCAATATACGCAAATCAATCAATGTGATACACCATATTAACAAATTGAAGAAGAAAAACCATATGATCATCTCAATAGATGCAGAAAAAGCTTTTGACAAAATTCAACACCCATTTATGATAAAAACTCTCCAGAAAGTGGGCATAGAGGGAACCTACCTCAACATAATAAAGGCCATATATGACAAACCCAGAGCAAACATCATTCTCAATGGTGAAAAACTGAAAGCATTTCCTCTAAGATGAGGAACCAGACAAGGATGCCCACTCTCACCACTATTATTCAACATAGTTTTGGAAGTCCAAGCCACGGCAATCAGAGAAGTAAAAGAAATAAAAGGAATACAAATTGGAAAAGAAGAAGTAAAACTGTCACTGTTTGAAGATGACATGATACTGATACTATATAGACAGAATCCTAAAGATGCACCAGAAAACTACTAGAGCTAATCAATGAATTTGGTAAATTTGCAGCATACAAAATCAATGCACAGAAATCTCTTGCATTCCTATACACTAATGATGAAAAATCTGAAAGAGAAATTATGGAAACACTCCCATTTACCATTACAACAAAAAGAATAAAATACCTAGGAATAAACCTACCTAGGGAGACAAAAGACCTGTATGCAGAAAACTATAAGACACTGATGAAAGAAATTAAAGATGATACCAACAGATGGAGAGATATACCATGTTCTTGGATTGGAAGAATCAATATTGTGAAAATGAGTATACTACCCAAAGCAATCTACAGATTCAATGCAATCCCTATCAAATTACCAATGGCATTTTTTACGGAGCTAGAACAAATCATCTTAAAATTTGTATGGAGTCACAAAAGACCCCGAATAGCCAAAGCAGTCTTGAGGGAAAAAAATGGAGCTGGAGGAATCAGACTCCCTGACTTCAGACTATACTACAAAGCTACAGTAATCAAGACAATATGGTACTGGCACAAAAACAGAAACATAGATCAATGGAACAAGATAGAAAGCCCAGAGATTAACCCACGCACCTATGGTCAACTAATCTATGACAAAGGAGGCAAAGATATACAATGGAGAAAAGACAGTCTCTTCAATAAGTGGTGCTGGGAAAACTGGACAGCTACATGTAAAAGAATGAAATTAGAATACTCCCTAACACCATACACAAAAATAAACTCAAAATGGATTAGAGACCTAAATATAAGACTGGACACTATAAAACTCTTAGAGGAAAACATAGGAAGAACACTCTTTGACATACATCACAGCAAGATCTTTTTGGATCCACCTCCTAGAGTAATGGAAATAAAAACAAAAATAAACAAGTGGGACCTAATGAAACTTCAAAGCTTTTGCACAGCAAAGGAAACCATAAACAAGACGAAAAGACAACCTTCAGAACGGGAGAAAATATTTGCAAACCAATCACCGGACAAAGGATTAATCTCCAAAATATATAAACAGCTCATGCAGCTCAATATTAAAGAAACAAACAACCCAATCCAAAAATGGGCAGAAGACCTAAACAGACATTTCTCCAAAGAAGACATACAGACGGCCACGAAGCACATGAAAAGATGCTCAACATCACTAATTATTAGAGAAATGCAAATGAAAACTACAATGACGTATCACCTCACTCCTGTTAGAATGGGCATCATCAGAAAATCTACAAACAACAAATGCTGGAGAGGGTATGGAGAAAAGGGAACCCTCTTGCACTGTTGGTGGGAATGTAAATTGATACAGCCACTATGCAGAACAATATGGAGGTTCCTTAAAAAACTAAAAATAGAATTACCATATGACCCAGCAATCCCACTACTGGGCATATACCCAGAGAAAACCGTAATTCAAAAAGACACATGCACCCGAATGTTCATTGCAGCACTATTTACAATAGCCAGGTCATGGAAGCAACCTAAATGCCCATCAACAGACGAATGGATAAAGAAGTGGTGGTACATATATACAATGGAATATTACTCAGCCATAAAAAGGAACGAAATTGAGTCATTTGTTGAGACGTGGATGGATCTAGAGACTGTCATACAGAGTGAAGTAAGTCAGAGAGAGAAAAACAAAAATCGTATATTAATGCATGTATGTGGAACCTAGAAAAATGGTACAGATGAGCTGGTTTGCAGGGCAGAAGTTGAGACACAGATGTAGAGAATGGACATATGGACACCAAGGGGGGAAAACTGCGGTGGGGTGGGGATGGTGGTGTGCTGAATTGGGCGATTGGGATTGACATGTATACACTGATGTGTATAAAATTGATGCCTAATAAGAACCTGCAGTATAAAAAAACAAACAAACAAAACAACTAAAAAAAAAAAAAAAAGAAATATAGATCAGTGGAACGAGACAGAAAGCCCAGAGATAAACCCACACACCTATGGTCAACTAATCTATGACAAAGGAGGCAAAGATATACAATGGAGAAAAGACAGTCTCTTCAATAAGTGGCGGTGGGAAAACTGGACAACTACATGTAAAAGAATGAAATTAGAACACTCCCTAACACCATACACAAAAATAAACTCAAAATGGATTAGAGACCTAAATGTAAGACCATACACTATAAAACTCTTAGAGGAAAAGATAGGAAGAACACTCTTTAACATAAATCACAGCAAGATCTTTTTTGATCCACCTCCTAGAGAAATGGAAATAAAAACAAAAATAAACAAATGGGACCTAATGAAACTTCAAAGCTTTTGCAAAGCAAAGGAAACTACAAACAAGACGAAAAGACAACCCTCAGAACGGGAGAAAATATTTGCAAACGAATCAACGGACAAAGGATTAATCTCCAAAATATATAAACAGCTCATGCAGCTCAATATTAAAAAAACAAACAACCCAATCCAAAACTGGGCAGAAGACCTAAATAGACATTTCTCCAAAGAACACATACAGATGGCCAAGAAGCACACGAGAAGCCGCTCAACATCACTAATTAGAGAAATGCAAATCAAAACTACAATGAGGTATCATCTCACACCAGTCAGAATGGCCATCATCAGAAAATCTAGAAACAATAAATGCTGGAGAGGGTGTGGAGAAAAGGGAACACTCTTGCACTGTTGGTGGGAATGTAAACTGATACAGCCATTATGGAGAACAGTATGGAGGTTCCTTAAAAAACTACAAATAGAACTACCATACGACCCAGCAATCCCACTACTGGGCATATACCCAGAGAAAACCGTAATTCAAAAAGACACATGCACCCGAATGTTCATTGCAGCACTATTTACAATAGCCAGGTCATGGAAGCAACCTAAGTGCCCATCAACAGACGAATGGATAAAGAAGATGTGGTACATATATACAATGGAATATTACTCAGCCATAAAAAGAAATGAAATGGAGGTATTTGTAATGAGGTGCATGGAGTTAGAGTCTGTCATACAGAGTGAAGTAAGTCAGAAGGAGAAAAACAAATACAGTATGCTAACACATATATATGGAATCTAAGGGAAAAAAAAATGTCATGAAGAACCTAGTGGCAAGACGGGAATAAAGACACAGACCTACTAGAGAATGGACTTGAGGATATGGGGAGGGGGAGTGGTGAGATGTGACAGGGTGAGAGAGTGGCATGGACATATATACACTACCAAATGTAAAATAGATAACTAGTGGGAAGCAGCCGCATAGCACAGGGAGATCAGCTCGGTGCTTTGTGACCACCTAGAGGGGTGGGATAGGGAGGGTGGGAGGGAGGGAGATGCGAGAGAAGAGATATGGGAACATATGTATATGTATAACTGATTCACTTTGTTATAAAGCAGAAACTAACACACCATTGTAAAGCAATTACACTCCAATAAAGATGTTTAAAAAAAAAAAAAATAGACACATGCACCCCAATGTTCATTACAGCACTATTTACAATAGCCAGGTCATGGAAGCAACCTAAATGCCCGTTGACAGACAAATGGATAAAGAAGATGTGGTACATATATACAATGGAATACTACTCAGCCATAAAAAGGAATGAAATTGGGTCATTTGTAGAGATGTGGATGCATCTAGAGCCTGTCATACAGAGTGAAGTAAGTCAGAAAAAGAAAAACAAATATCGTATGTTAACACATATATGTGGAACCTAGAAAAATGGTACAGGTGAACTGGTTTGCAGGGCAGAAATTGAGACACAGATGTAGAGAAGAAACGTATGGACACCAAGGGGGGGAAAGTGGCGTGGTGGGGGTGGGGGTATGATGAATTGGGTGATTGGGATTGACATGTATACACTGATGTGTATAAAATTGATGACTAATAATAACCTGCTGTATAAAAAAATAAAATAAAATTTAAAAAGAAATACTTAACAACGAAAAACCAAACAACCTGATTCAAAATGAATAAAAGACTTGAATAGATATTTCTCAAAAGAGATACAAATGGCCAATAAGCACATGAAAAGATGCTCAACATCACCAATCATTAGGGAAATGCAAATCAAAACTGCAACGAGATACCACCTTACACCCATTAGGATGGCTACTATCAAAAAAATAGAATATGAGTGTCTGCAAGGACATGGAGAAATTGACACCCTTGTGTACTAGTGGTGGAAATTGCTGCAGTCACTATGGAAAACAGTATGGTGTTTCCTCAAGTAATTAAAGATAGAATTATTATATGATCCAGCAATTCCACTTCTGCACATATACCCCACAGAATTGAAAGTAGGATCTCAAAGAGATATTTGTACACCCATGTTAATAGCAGCATTATTCGTAATAACTAAACCATGGAAGCAACTCAAGTGCCCATCAGTGGATGAACGGATAAGCAAAATGTGGATATACATGCAATGGAATATTGTTCAGTCTTAAAAAGGAAGGAGATTCTGCAGTATTACAACATGGATGAACCTTGGGGACATTATGCTAAATGAAATTAGCCAGTCAGAAAAAGACACATACTGTATGATCCCACTTATATGAGGTACTTAGAATAGTCAAAATCATAAAGACAGAAAGTAGACTGGTGGTTACCAGGGGCTGGGGGCAAGGAATAATGGGGAATTATTGTTTAATGGGTATAGAGCTTCAGTTTCACAAGATGAAAACAGTTATGGGGAGGGACAGAGGTGATTTTTACACAACGATATGAACGTATTTGATACCGCCGAACTGTACACTTAAAAAATGGTTAAGATGGAAAAAAAACTTTATCATGAAATATATCAAATACAAAGTGTAAATGAAATACATATGTATAATTTAAAGAATTAAAAAAAAGAAAAAGAGGGGTGACTAGAGTGGACATGGACAGGGGTTGGACAGGAACTTCTTAATGCTGTTACAGTTAGATTTTTTTTAATCATATGAACGTATAAAGTATCCAAACCAAATAAATATATAATAAAATAAAGGCAAAGAACTGGAGTCAAATCCTTATTCACTTATAGACTATGTAACCTTGAACAGTAACTTAACCTGAGCTTGGTTTCTTAGTCCATGAAATTGGAAAAACAAACCTTGGTTATCTCAAATTTTTTTCCTTTTAATAGATGATGTAAAACATGTGAAAATGCTTTTGAACCATGGAGTGGTATGTAAGGAAGACATTATCTTTTATTTTCAGTTTTCTTAAAATGAGTTGCTGGCAAACATACAAAACAAGGCACAATCTAATCAAGCAAGTATATGGACACAGAAGCCTCTAATATTCAGTATAAGTTCTTTATTCATTCTTCTTATTCCCCATTAATTCTTTATTAATTTTTCTAAAATTCTGTCATACTCATAAAAGCTTCTCTCCAGGCCTAGATAGAGTTATAGAACAAAGAGTAGGGACAAAAGAGCTGAGTCACTGTAACAACAGCCCCTCCAAATTCTTCCCTCTGGGGTGTCACTAAGTTGTCTCTTCTCTTGGTGGCTAGGTGGTTGTGGGGAGACCTCTGGCCTCTGTCCTGCTGCCATCCAGAGAATCCACTGCTATCCACAATAGCACCATATTCTTATTACTGTCGACTACTTTTGCCATCTCTGCTATCTCCTCCTCCACCAAATTTACTACTTCTGGGCTCCCACCGCTGAGGAAGGCAGCCAAGTACACGGGCCAGGAATGAGTCATGGGAGCAGCTCCTCAGACTGGCCTCCCACATGCTGCGGCTTCTCCTGCTTCCATTGGTCCCCCTTGTGTAGAGTGGGGAAAACTCCTCCTAAGAAGCTAGGGAGAGCCCAGAACTTGTAGGGCCCAGACACCCTGTGATTATATCTTGCCGCAGCCTGAATGGTATGAATTTTTTTCTTCAGGTCTCCTGCACCTGTTCCCATAAGGGAACTGCACCTCACATAAGGAAGCAATTTCTATCATTCCCCTCCCTTATCTGTGGTTAGCAGTGAGGGGGCTTGGTGTCCCCATTTCATCATTCCCCCCAACCTTACTCCCTCCCCGTCCTTCCACTTGTGGGCAGTCTAATTTCCCAGTGGATAGACCCATGCCTCCCGGTTTTCCTCCCCCAAGTATCACCAGCCTGTGGGGGTTTTCTCTACAGTCACATCTCTCGATTCTGGCCAATTCTTCATTTAAAAGGAAGGACTCTGGGACAGCTACAGATACTGTAGACCTTTTCTGAGATCACTGTTAAGTAAAATTACAATTTTAGAACAGTAATCCCCAGCCTTGGTTGATGAGTATCAGATTTCCCAAAAGACAACAACCCCAAATTTACCAAAATTCCCTCTAAAAATATTTTTTAAAGTTAATTCATTTTAAGTATGACTGTCATATGACACTCTAAGACCTACTATAAGCAAAGTGGCAATGTCTCTCAAATCCCACACATACACTATTCTGTATCTTTCCCAGTTATGGGGTTACTCAGAAGGGAGAAAGAATGTTAATAAAATTTTTTAAAAATCAAATCAAGAAAATAAAGTTTTTAACATCAAAATTATTCAAGTTAACTTCTAAAAGGAAAGATCATAAAAACCATGGGATAAACACATTTCTAAACAGCAGAATTTAAAGAAATACATACACTATTCTGATGAATCCTCTATTAAAAAGAGGAAAAGCATAGATATACATCTTACCAGATTGTTATACACTATGGTAAGAAAGAGCATGCATCTCTAATACCAGGGGAATACATTATGTAAATATAAGGGTGCCATGTTCAGGAAATACTTGAGAATTCAGAAATGCACAGCCATCTGCTGAATTACTTTTATTTATCTGGAGCTCAGTTTGGTAAAAATGTCTGTTTCTCATGCATACCCAAAGTCCCCACTAAGAACTGAGCCCAGAGAATTACTGTAGTTTCTCTACAAAGTTTCAATGGCTTCCATAGAACATTTCTAGATTACACCGGCAATTGTTATAAATATTTCCTTACGCCTCTGTCTTCCACTCAGCTGAAAAATCTCTTTTCTTTCTGATCTTGAGTCATTGCTGAAGTGTTACCTATCTGTCCTTGTAACGCCTCCTGGATGGCATGTCCTGTAACCTTGTGCTATGACCTCAGCATGACAGCTGTTCCAACGGTCTGGTTGAGGCTGTTGCATTTACTCACCAGAAGAAGCAGAATGTTGTCTCCTTGCACTTACTGTATGCCTGCTACTCCTGGCTGTCGGCTTCCTGACCGGTTGCTCTGTCAATTTTACTAGGTAAAGGTCCTAAGGGAGGATTTTCTACATAGGTGGACTGCATAATGTTACCAACATCTCCTTAGCAAGAGAGCAAATATTATTGCCCTGAATCTCCAAACTTCATGCTTATGAACCCCAAATGGATCTACAAATAGCCATGGCAGTAAGGATAATTATATCCATGCAATTCTAGGTGAATTATGAACACAATGTACAGGTTAAGGCCCCTTGTACAATTAGCCTAAGATTCAGGCAGTTCTTAAATGAAATATTCTAAAATAATATTTAGAATATTACTTGAGTCATTTTGGAGGCTCAAAAAAACACATAACTTTAAACAAGGGAAATTTTCAAAGATCGTAAAATTCTGGCATTGAATGATTTAAAATAAGCCCCTTTATTTTGGATAGATAAGGAAACTATAACTCAATGATTTTCCCCAGGTCACAATGGCTTTCAACTAGAAGCCAGTTGAACACCACCATAATGTTTTCACCATACTTTCATAATTTGTATCATGAAAGACAGGCTCCAAATTAGGATTTCAGTATCCAAGTACCAAAAGCAAATTTTATTTTTCACTTTTAAACTTTACTTCTGAAGTCTACTTAGTAGAAACTTTTCTCCCTTCCCTTTCTTGACAGTCTTACCCGATTTTCATAAAAAGTACCTTCTTATCCCATGGTAGGGTTATTTGACACCTTAAGGGAGTTGGAGATCTTCAGGATAAGTTCCTACATGGCAAACCAAATAAAACATGACTATAAATAATCATGACTGTAAAAGCCAGCCTACTTGCCCATGGCCTAAGAGGAGTCAGAGCAGTAAAAAGAAATAAGGCAAAAGATCCGTATGGTGTTAGGCAAGGACAAAAGGCAATGTGACCTCTTATTCCATTTACATCCCTCTATATCCAATGTGTGTGTGCGTGTGTGTGTCTGTGTGTATGAGTGATATGGGGAGAATGGTAACTATTTTCAGCCATCAGTACTATACTATACTTATAATTTCTCACCTGAACAAGTTGATGCTTGTTAAAGGAGATAAAAGATTCATGGACTCTGACTGTGGTCCCAAAGACCTGGGTTCAAATCCCTGTTCTGACACTTAGCTGCTGTGTGCTTTGGGGAAGGCTCTTAATTGCTTCAAACTTGGGTTTCTTCCTTTGTGACAGGGAAGTCTCCCTCTCAGGGATCATGGTGAGGTTGAAATTAGCACAGGCAGAAGGTCTGTATTCAGAGACCCAATTAGTGCAGTTTTCATTTGTTTTTATAAAGTAAGACTACATTAATAAATAGGGGGGAAAATGCAAACAGTACAGAGCAAATCAGATTGTTGTTTTTCTTTGCAGACTAGTGATGTTTAAAAACCCTTTCCAAGCATACTATAAATTCTCCTCAAACTCCAAATGGAATTCTTTCTAATGCCATTTGAAAGTTCACTGGGTTTAAGAAACTCTATCTGGGGATGCCACGTCTGATACAAGAGCTGGGTGAAACTTTTGGCCTGGTTCATTTTTGATCCCCTGAGATTTATTTTTCCCCCATCCCTCCTCCCTCTCTCTCACTCTGTTTTTCTTCTTCCTGGCACTGCCCCTGATAACTCCCTGGGCAGAAGTTTTTCTTTGTAATAGTCTGTGCCCTTCTGCAAGAGGCTTAGTGAGAACTAAAGGGGGTGAGGCATAAATGGGTGACAGAGCATAACCCATGCACTCCCACTCCTCCCAGCCCCGAAGAGTGCTCTTCACTAACCTCTGTCCTGATCCTCCTTTCCTTTCTGGTTTAGCTTTTTCATCTGTTCAATGCAAGGGTGAAAGGTCACTGGGCAGAGCCACACTAATTGCACTAGGAAATCTCCCAGTAATGCGAGGACATCAGGGAAAAAACCAAGAAAGAAAAAATAGAAGCACGAAGGAGAAACTGCTGCCAAAAACTGTTATTTAATCATTTTGGATTTATTTAGAGCATATTGCTCTGCATATAAATATGAAACCAAACAAACCTCTAAGCCAGCCTATTTAGACCAATTTGATATTTCAATGGAAACTAGAGCTGTGCCTCTGTGATGCCAAAATATCTGGATTAAAAGTGAAAAACTATGTCAATAAACAAATATCTGTTAAGCCTATTACCCAGATCCAGCCCTGTGCTCGGGCACTGATGAGAGGATAAGAGAAGTAGAATAGAGTGCTTCTCTTTAAGGAGCTTACAGTTATGGCAGTAAACACTAATAATAACATCCTGGCTATCAGCCCACCACCACACACATGCTGATCACTCTCCTGTCATTTTATTTATCTCCTATTATTATTATTATTCATTTATCTCCTATTATTTTTCCTTATAGCCTTTATCAACTATATCTCTATTTATCCATCTTTTTATCCATCTGTCCTGCCATCCATCTATCCATTTATATCTGTATCTCTCTCTCTCTCCTACTATCTATCTATCTATCTACCTAGAGATTATTTTCTTAGTCAAGTAAGTTCATGTAATAAGTTCCTTGAGAAAGGGGGCTTGCTTTTGTTCACTGCTATAACCCTCGTGCAAGAATAGAGCCTTGACACAAAATGTGACACTCAACAAATATTTTTGAATGAACTAATGATACAGAGCAATGAGATATTAACAAGAGAAGTCAAGAAAATCTTCATGGAGAAAAGACATCTTCAGCTAAAACATAAAAGACAGATAGAATTTGGATGGATAAGAGGATGGGCACAGCATGCCCTTAGACGCCAGGGCTGGAACGGCATAGCATAGACAATGTGGAGGAAATATTCCCACCCTCTCAAAATAAATGTATAGGACACCACTGTCTGGCTGCCTGGATTTAGGTAAAGTATTAGAACTATTTATTTAATTTACAGATGTTAATATCATTCAAACATGGTTTCCAGGTATTTGTCTTATCTTTTTAGACGATTGCAACCCAGGACCTTCATTTAAGGAATGGATCCTCATCATTTGTCCAAATAACTGAAACTCAAACTTTAGGGAATTCAGAAAATGACTAGCTACTATTGATGCTTGGCTTTTTGTCCTATGATTTCTGATCTATTTTGTCCTTCCTGCTTTATAGCCACTTGAAAAGTAACTCAATATACACTCTTTTCCCCCCTTTTCACTAAAACCAATCCAGTGTGTGGTTATATGTGACAACATGGCCAAACTGTGAAGACATTTTACTAAGTGAAATAAGCCAGTCATGGAAGGACAAATACTGCATGATTTCACTTTTACATGGACTCTAAAATAGCCTAACTCATAGAATGAGACTAGAATGGTGGCTGCCAAGGACTGGAAGGAAGGGGAAATGGGGAGTTTCTAATCAACAGGCATAAAGTCTCAATTATGCAAGATAAGTAAGTTCTAGAGGTTTGCTAGACAACATTGTCCCTATAATCAACAATACTGTATTGTACACTTAAAAACTTGTTACAAAGGTAGATCTCATGTTAAGTGTTCTTACCACAATAAAATAACGTTAAATAAAACTAAAGATAATTTAATAAGCAAATCTTGAGACTAGAAACCCTGTCTTCTGCTTATTCTACTGGCCACACAGTCCCCCCACACAAGGCCACACACTTATTCTTTGGTGATAACCTGAGATCCTAGGAACAGGTCTTAGCCCAGCAGAAGCTATATGAGAGTTAATTCTGAAGATAACTGATCATTGCTAAAGAAACCCATGAGTTTACTAAAGAGTACAAGATTAGAATCCAAGAATCATCATCATTTCTTATTTAAGCAAGAGATCTCAAAAATAAAATAGTCATATTATTTCCATCTTGAAACATGTTGGCTGCTGTTGTATGCATGTAATGTGACTATCTATGTATGGCCATCACTATTATAGGCAGTAAGGTCTAGGTTTAGTTTGAGCTATGTTAAAAATACATAATAGCAATGGGTGACATGGGTTACAGTGGACTCCTGATAGAAATAAAGAAGTTCAGTTGATCCTGACCCTGGACCATTTATTTAAGCACATTACAGAACAAGCACAACTTCCCAGCTAGCTTGCAACTTAAACAGTTTGGTATTAATTCTTCTGTTGAGGCAGTCATTTTTACATAAATATTTGTTTGGCAGTACAAATTATCACACCGGTGAAAATATGGTGGCATGCCATAGCCCTTCATTTCTCTTTTATGAGCTTCCTTTTTTTCTCTGCTGTCTCTTAATTCAAAGGTTCATTTTTTCCTGAAGTCCTTGCATGCTCTACAGTTTTCCTGGTGGCTCTAGGTCAATTTGCCTATAGACAATTTGCCAATATATAATTAGCCAAAAGGCAATTTTCTAAGTGGCTCATTCTCTAAAAGCAATTCCCTGAAAAGGACAGCTTTTGCAAATTGCTTTCTGGTAAAATGGTACATGTTCCTCCCTGGATGAGTAACCTTATCCACTCACAGGGATTGAACTACCACTGTATATTCATGTCTCCCACATCCACTTAAATATTCAACTTGTTCCCTAGGCACATTAATGTGTCTAAAGGTCTCCTTCCCATTACTCTTAGTTCCAAGTTGTTCCTCTAGTATTTCAGATCTCAGTGAAAGTACCACTTGTCACCAACTTGCCCAAATCAGGAACCTGAGTCATTATAGATTCATTCATCCTCTCCTCACCCTTTACATGCAATCAATTGCCTAATCCTGCTGATTTTAACCTCCTAATTAAATGGGAGAAGGCAATCATCAGATCTGTGTTTCCCATAGATTCCTAAGTGCTTCTCAATCAATCACCTTCTCTTCATTATTGTTGTCTACTGATGAAGGTCGGGCCTGTCCCATCTCTCTCTGGGCCACTCCAGGACTATAACAGTGAGATCATAATTAATGCATCTAATTTTTCCCCTTTCACATCCTTCTTCTGCTTTGCTACTAGAATGAGCTATACTCCCATATTTTAAATTATTTTCAGACTCCCTATTGTCTATAGCAGTGGTCGTCAAAAGTGTATTCCATGAAACACAAATCCTGCAAGATGATCTGCTCAAAAAAGTTTAGAAAATGCTTCAAATCCTGCAAGATGATCTGTGTTCAAGAAGTTTAGAAAATGCTGCATACTATATCCTTCTATTACAACATCATAAAGGCCACTGACATAATAAAGGTCCTGAAAAGACCTGAAGTAAAGAAACACATAACATTGTATAACCAAGAATATCCCACAAGCATTTGACTCATGATCTCTTTTTTTCCGAAGTAACCGCTACTAACAAGCAGTGGAACACAGTTTGAAAATGCTGGCATATTGTGATTTGAAATAAAGGAAGGAAGTGAAGTAAATGGATTGACCCAGTCCACTACTCCTGTCTTATTTTCTGCGCTCTCCACCGTACAGTTCACATCCTGAGAATCCTGTGTGACTTGCCGTTCCTCATGAGCAGCATGTTCCTTCCCATGTGTCTTTGGCTCCCATTACCTGAAATGCCCTATTCTAAACCCACCACCCACTTCCACCTTCTGACTAACTCCTACTCATCTTTCAAAACATGTCTCAAGTTTCATCTCCTCTAGGAAACTTCTTCTGACCTTTCTAACCTATGTTTGGTTTCTCTCACAATGTCCTCCTACTCATCATAGCACTTACTATCTTTTAACTAAAACTAGCTTTATTTCCCCCATTTGTACAATCTCCTCAGGGACCAAATCATTAGTACAGAGTAAGTGCTCAAAAAATAGTTGTTGAACTGAAATAAACCAACCCATAATGAAAGTAATAGATAATAATATAAAGTTTTAAAGAATTATAAAATATAATAATCCCTCAATATTTCAAAAATATATTTGAAAAACTTCTTTTTTTTTAAGTTTATAGTATGCATCTTATTTCTTTAATGTCATTTTGTTTAGTAATGTTATTGATGATTTGCAATAAAATTTTCCTTCTCATTTGCATTTGCCTGTTTCAATCATTAATATCAGATATTTAAATATTTTTTTCTTTACTAAGAATGAGGAAGAAAAAGAAACTGCTTGAATATTTTGGTGAAAATATTCACCAGGGCAATTTTCTACAGTGGAAATTAGCCAACACCACTTTGGGTCTTGAAATATAAACACTAACTAAAATCAATGTAAAGACACTGAATCCATGTCTTTGCATGACCTTATTTAAACAACAGCTGTTTTTTATTTTATTTGCTTCAAACCTACCAAACCTGTTTGGGCCATGAAGCAGGTCTGAGCCAAGCCTCCTATGTTTAGCTGTACACAAAAGATGACAGCTTTTCTTCTGGGTAAATTGACCTCACGCCACATTTCCCCTTAAACCTCAGCTTCCTTGTATTCAAGATCTAGAGTTCCAAGGGTAAGCAGAGATTATTGACCAAGTTTGGTAGCCTTATTACTTACTTATGAATACGGGTTGTGCCCACAGGTGTAATGTAAAACAAACGTTTGCACTGACTATTCACTAATGCTAACTGACTTACCTCATAGTAAAGAAGATCTCTCCTTCATGTATTCATTCACTCACTTGATAAATATATGCTGAGCACCTATTATGTGGCAGGTACTATGCTGTCACAAAGGCCACAGTGTGATAATAACAGTAATAATGCTATAAATAATAGTTGTATGAATTGAGTACATACAGTGGGTAAGGTGCTATGCTAAGTCATGTATGTATATTATTGCATTTGACCCTTACAACAAGCTTGTGAGGTCAGTGCATTGCTATCCCTTTTGATATATTAGGACACTATGACTTAGAGACATTGGTATAGCACTGGAGATCACAGAGCTAGCAAACATCAGAGCCATGTTTAAATCCAGACAGCCTGTCTCCTGAGAAGCCCCTTTGCTTGGTTACAAGGCAAAACAGCTTATCAGTGGTCACACAATACCACACTACCATCAAACTTTCCACAGACATGTTCCCTGCCTGACCACTATCATGCTGCATCAAACAGCATTGAGCAGGAACTGTTTCAGGGGTTACGAAGTGACAACAAAAGCAGAGGACGTAAAATTAAAATGTTTATTTTTTAATTAAACAACTTTGGAGCATAGGTGCTGGCAAGTATTCGATGAATATTAACTGATTGTAGTTAATGGTAAACTGTAGTTAATGTGGTTGTACTGTGTGACCTTTGAGGTACCTTTCAAACAGGAGATTCTGTGATTAAAGAGGTGGCTTAATCTAGTTGTTTCTAGATTCCATCTCAAGATGACTGTCTCTTGAAAATCACATTCAACCCAGGCTATTTTCAAAGGACTAACTTGGACTAAGCAAGATACTCAGTCATATTTATAACAAATTAAAGAGGTTATCTACAGAGAAACAACCAGTTAGGACATATTTTGTCTCAACTTGTATCCTGTGAGAAAATGGAACTCAAGATAAAAAACAGAGCCAATTTGTTGTGTGGCATCATGGAAGGAGAGTCAGGAAGAAATACTAATTTATCCAGTTGTGTAACAAATGATTTTTCTAGGTAGTAAGCTATTCTAAAATGGTGATAAATGTCTTCTATAGATCCAACATACTAGAAGCTGTTTTATAGAAATTTCATCAGTGCAATAAATTATGGGGGATCCTGAATGCACAAAGAATACAATTCTCCAACATTCATCTTGTAAATTTCCTGCCCTACCCTACCCCCTGGATCACTTAGCCATATATTCTCCCCACAGGCCAAAAAATAAGATTGTTCTAACAATGTGTTTCCTGACTAATTTATTAAGATGGTTTCTTAGGTTATACAATATTCCCAACCCAAGAGCCACTCACTGGCAAGAGAAAATAATCCCTTTTTCAATTAACAAGGAAAAAATATCAGACCAAATTCCAAGCTATTTGACCACTTTGACCTTGGTCTTAGACCTTCTTCACATTTCCATTAGCTCAGAGGTGAACTCCAAATCCCACTTTGGAGTTAAGTTTTGTTTAAAATACTATTTAGTGAAAAAAAAAGTAATTTTTCTAGTTCTCTTGGAATTTAAATGTCAGTAAGGTAATAACCAGGTGCCAAGGTGATAGGTTGCTATAACATAATATGATCCAAAGTCCATTTATGCACAGAAGCTCTGGGCTTTGTGGCAAGAATTAAAATGTTGTACACCAGTTCCTATATCCTGAATGCATCTTTTACCCGTGGGAAGCAACATTTTCACAGGAATTTTTGGAGCTGGGTCAACCAGTGACCTGAAATTACATTTAAGTCCAGTGTCCCTATGTTCCTTAAGGAGGCATTTATAGAAAACCAAATAAAATATCTTACATAAGCCAGTAAAAATTGTAGCAACAGTATGATCATGCTATAATCACTGCCATTGAAAAAAAAAATAAAGTTTATGTGAACAGAACTAGAGAGTACACCAACAGTTTAGCTCCTGATGGAAACGCTCCAACTTTAATCTGCTTTAAGGACTCATTTCCTAGTTATTAAAAGCACCACCCTGGGTAACAGATCTTGCTTCAAATCCTGCCTTCCTCACTCACTGGGTGACCTTGAGTATGTAACAGAAGTCTCAGTTTCCACAACTATACTTCATAGAATTACCATGTGGTTTAAGTGTGATAATGTAGATAGAAGTTCTCACTATAATGTTTGGCACACAGAAAGCACTCAGTAAATACTGGCTGCTAGTTTTTATCCATTCAACCAACAATTATGGAAAGTCTACAATTATCAGGGACTAAGCTATGGGGAACAAATAAAAAAGAACTAAAAGCAGGATGACAATACAGTTAAAACATTGTTTTTAAGTTTTGTTTTGTTTTTTTAATGTCTGTGATCTTGGGTATTCTTCCATTGGCCTTATTTCCTCCAATGGCTTGTAAGCTACTCTATATGCTGTATCCGCAATTTCTTTTGAACAGCTTCTAGCATACAATGATTACTTTGTGGTTGACTAATTTTTCTCTGCCACAGGCGAGTTCTGAAAGTTTATGAGGTATATACTCAACCAATAACATAGTTAAGTCTCAGTCAGACTTTCTTACACTTGATCACTTGTCCATGAGATCATATCATGGACATCTGAATATATTGACAGGATTAGAGGACCTTTATGAAAGCAAGACCTCTAAAAACTAACCTGTCTTCCCAATGAGATGGCTATACCCCAGAAGAGACTTGACTTTTTCAGAACTGTTCAAGATATCAGGGGTCAGGATCTCATCAGGATTTAGCTGCTGTCCTGTCTTCACTTACCAAATTTGCTACTGTGACTCTAAGCACATGGCAAAAGTGTCATGGATTGCTTTAAAAACTATGTGTGTGCATGTGTACACTTGTGCGTATGTGCTCTGTGTGTGTGTGCTTTGAAACTTACCTGTGGAAACAGTCCATCTGCAAATGACAGAAGGGAGTTACAAAAAAAATTGTATTTAATGCTTAATTAAAATGTACAATATACATAAATATATAGCTCAAATCAGTGGTGTAATATTATAAACCAATGACATAATCACACTGTCTTCTGAACTTAATGTTTTAATATTCATTATATGGTTCAACTTGCTGTTGTACTCAAAAATCTCTGTAAATTTTATTGTCTTTGGCTCATTAGTTTGATCGTAAAAGAATTTTGAAACTAATTTTATTAAATTTTGAGCTGTGAATCAATTTTCTTTTTTAACTCTGGATAAAACTTACTTTAATTTTTATTTTCACGCTATGAGTACAATCCAGCACTGGCCTCATAAAAATGACTTTAACTTTCTAAACTCAACATCAGGTTATGACCCAGGTTAAGACTCGAGGATTAGATCTGTTTCTAATATAATTCATCTTAAATTCTTTTTGAAACAGAGTAGGGAAATGCTACTTTCCTGGGTTAGAATGGTAGTTCTGTGTTGTCACTGATTAATGATAGGAAACCAACCAAGTCACAATTTCTCTGGGTCTCAGCTTTCTCACTAATAAACTAAGAGAATCAGACTAAATGAGTACTTAAGCTCATTGCAGTTTTTAAACTCTATGATTCTTCGTTTCAATTAATAGTTAATGTTTAGATCATCTGATGAATGCAAAACAAACCATGTTTTTAAAAATTAATGTAAGCATATATATATGTATATATACCTCAAAAAACTTAACTGTGAATGAATATTTGAGTTGAGGCTTAAAAAGTTTCCTTAAAAATGCTTCTTACTATGAGCTAACTCCAAATAACTACTTGAGAAACCTTTTTTTTTTTTTTTTGAGGAACTGCTTGGAAGAAATAATTATGTAAGTACAGGCAGGATGACAATGAAGATTTTACAATCAGAAAGATCTAGATTCAAATTCAGGGTTCATGGTATCATCTTGGGTAATTATATAATCTCCTGGGCCTCCATTTCTTCACCTGTAAAGTGGGGATACTATGTACCTACTAAGGTTGCTATAAAGATTAAATGAGACATATAAGGCATCTAGCATGGCAACTGGTTCATGATAAATACTCAAATATTATCCACTTTCTATTTTTCTTTCTGGAAGTCTTTGCATTAAGGACAAGAAATTCTTGTTTCAGTAGAAACAAGAGTTAAGTTGATAGGCTGTGAATCTCTTCAGTCTAGGAAGGCAATGTTTTATAGTGGTTACCAGTGTATATACTTCAGGGAACTATAGACTTGCATTCAAATTCAAGCTCTGTACTTACAACCTTGGTACCATAGGCAATGTATTTAAGTTCTCTGAGATGTAGTTTTTCATCTGTAAATTAGTTATTGCAAGGCTTAGAAGAGAAAACATAGCGTAGTATCTATATCATCATAACAACACAATAAATAGCTATTTTTAATATGTTTATGTTCTCCAAACTTGAAACAGTAACTCGAACAGAGAAGGAAATCAATTAATATCTCTGAAGGAATGATCAGGCAAATAATTTTTCCTTGGTTGATGAACAACACCCAGAATTTCTGTGTGTCCTCTGGGAGCAAGGCATGCCCTGGAACCCCCAGCTTCCTATGGAAGGCATGTCATTTTCAAAGACGTCTTTCTTGACATGAAAACAATGCCAATGTAAACCACCTGTGTTCTTTTTATGGAACCAACTAGGGATTCCTCATGTTTTTTGTTCTCAGTTAAAAAATGGTTCCATGACATTTTTCATGGGTGTGCCCCAGTTGTCTGTAGCCACATATTTTGGGGGATGTGTGTGTATGGAGCAGTGGATATGGCTAAAAACTTTGGGAAATCTGAAATAAAGGTTAGATCTGTCCCACAGGGTAATCATGAATTGGTGCATAAAACAGATCTAAAAATTGTTTACTTACATAAACATTAAAAGTTAAGAAATACTGGCACTTAAGTAGATTTAAACAGCAACAATAACAAAATAACAGAGTATTTATACTTAGCTGGGTAGATATCCTAGAATCCAAAAGTATCAAGAGTTCTAATACTAGAACATTTAAAATTATATCATCATTTTAGACTGACATTTACAAAACAACAATAATGTGTGGGCTCCCTCTGCTGGATCTTTGGACTGTGAATACAGAAAGGGGTTTTAGTACTTCATATTTGCCCAATCAAACGGATTATTCAGTGATGAAATTAACACAAAGAAGTGATGATGGTCCATTTCAAAATCCACAGTAAAACAATCTGCCAAATAAAGAAGCTGAAATTGGTTGGGAATATCTTTTTCTGTTAGTGTTTAAAAAAAAGTGATTTTGTTTTAAGTAGGAGACAGCAGATTTGTTTGTTTTATGTTTTAAAAAGGAGGCATAGATTTTCTTTGGAGAGGGGTCACATGTGGTCCATGGTACCTGTTGCCAGGGTAACCATGTCCTCTGTCTATACATGTCAAGGCCAGTTGCCTCATTTAGAGACAATCAGACTATCAGGTCAAAGGAAACAGAAAATGCAAATCATGATGTTCATGCTGTTTCAGAAGAACTACAATGTGATTATCCTGCAACTCAACTCAGAGAAGTTTTCACTTTAATAATGAATTTCTTTAAATGTTACAAATATTACTGTCTCCTTAAAATAATTATGTTCTGGTGAATACATAGGCACTTCATGCCTTTGCACTGGGGGCTTTCTCTATTTATTGAACTTGGAAAGGAGATGTGAGGACAAAATGTTCTTTAATAAAATTAGAACTTTTCTCTTCCAAAAGTCATAAAACATTTATCCAAAACTCTATAAAAATATTACCCCATTTAGCTATGAAGCACTTCTGAATAAGGTTCTTTTTTTTTTAAGTGCTCAATGATCCTGAATTTAGATGCTGAGTTTAAAAACTGTTTGCTGAAAGAAGACTATAATTAGTGTAAGGAATACTGAATTCCACTCGGAGAATGGTAAGCTATTGGTTGGCTTTGTGTGTTAATATGAAGAACAGAAATAGAACTTGACGCAGAAGAGTGGAGTTTGATCTGTTCCTTAGTTTAGTGTAGATTTTGACAGTGAGATGCACAAAATGTAAATATGAAAGTGAGTCCTGATGTATTCATTAAAAAGAAAAATTTATTTTACTGTTTCATGAACTTTACATTCTTATTATTCATATTTTTTAAAAAGTTTAAACCTTACTTCATAGGTATTGATAGTGGTCTCCATATCAAACATAGCCACAGATACATCAATATAGCTAAAATTACCTATTTTATAATAGCTCTGGAAAGGTAACCAAAACAATTCCTTAAGTTGAAAAGTCTCACTAAATTAATATCTTCAGGGATGATACATTTCCTTATTTTGCTTGAAAAGGCTAACACATATTTCCTCAAAGTTTTCATTTTTAATTTTCTCTTTTATGGCACATTTTGTTACTAAATATTTCAAAAGATATTCCTCCAAGAGGAGTGCATAGCTATTACTACTTCTTTTCATACAGGGTTTCCCCTTGGACCCACCTCCCAAGGGAGCTGGAGAAACTAAGAGGAAAACGTATTTGGGGAAAGATATGAATGTAAGATGAACTATAAATACAGTGACCACATGTTCCAATTTACTGAGGACAATCTTGGTTGATGCCTGTTTTCCTGACATAATTATTAACAGTGACATTTTATTCTCAAAAATGTCTGTTTTCAAAGATAAATTATATGACCACCCTATTTATAGTCTAAACACTTCTGACTGCATTACCATTTGTTTTTTAGAATATCATTTCCAAATGTGCATTTACCTGAACTCTAATTCCTCCATATATCAGGATTTCTATGGTTAACATGCAACAGTCTTCTTGGAGAGTCTAAGATACAGTCACATATTTAAGGCTGCTCGACTTTGCTTACTCCCAAAACTCCAAAATTTTTGGACTAACTACCAGCCCCACCATGTTTTTTTGCATAATGCTTATTAATATAATGCAACATGGAGCTAAAACTATCCATAGTTACATGAGTGCTCAGTTCCAATTGGCACAGAATCCGTAACCTCACTCACATACTCATTTCGCTATACCCCACCTGAAGGACTAAAATTGTGGGGAAACAAAGGTACCCATTAAAATGCCAGCTCCAAGAACCCTGCTAGAAAATACCAAAAGGGCTCCAATTTGAATTAAAAAGTGTTCATAAAGTACAGGTCTAAACTGTTTAGTTAGAAATTAGATCTCATTTCCCCAAGCATTCCCACTGAATTCAGTTGTTCTCTATTTAGTGCTTATTATGTTCAAAACACTTGTTATGCACTATTGAGGATGCATAAGAGAAACAGCTGTATCCAGGGACTTACAATGGGTAAAAGAATCCTCTCCACTCTGATCTCGCTTACTCCCTTCTACTTTATTTTTCCTCACAGCACTATAGACTTCTACACTATATCATTTTCTAATTAATTATGTTTACTCTTTGTTTTCTGTCTTCCCAAATAAAATGTAAATTCCTCGAGAGCAAATGTTTTGTCTGTTTTATTCAGTAATTTATACAAGCATCTAAAAAGAAGTTAGCACAAAGTCTATGTTTAATCAATTTGTCTTGAATGAACAAATGAATGAATAAATGAACTCCTTAAAGAAAGTTTTAGTCATGGGACCTAGCTCACAGTGGCTATGTTTTTTGAAGAATGAAGGAATGAATGCATAGATTCATGAGAGTACAGGGCTGGAGCTCAGAGTAGGACACAAGACTGGGAAGGTATTTAGGAACAGAGCATGGAAAAACTTGAACGTCATGTTAATGGCCTAGTTACCATTTATTATGATATTACTCTGGGTCGTGCACTGTGTGAGAAATAATAACAACATCTTCCTATAACAAACCCAGAAGGAAGTATTATTTCCCCATGTTAGATGAGAAAACAGAATCTCATGAAGTTTAAGTAACTTCTAAATTACATGCAAGTTAGCCGTGAAGCTTGGATTCAAATCTAATTTTCTGTGACTCCCAAGATTTATGCTTATCATGCTGCCTTTCATTAGGCAAGTAGAAAGCCATAAAGATATGTGAGCAATGGAGTAAAATCTTTGCCTTGTGTTTTTACAGATAATTGCCACCATTATGAGTGATAGATTATACAAAAGGGTGAATGTTAGATCCTAGTAGCAGTTGGATTCCAGCTCTGGAACTCAGAATTCAGGACAGGCTTGTAGATTCCAGAGTTGGAATGTCCAAGACAGTGGCTACTAGCCTCATGAGACTACTGAGTGCTTAAAATGGGACTAGTCCAAACTGAGATGTGCTCTAAGTGTAAAGTACACACTGGATATTGAAAGACATGGTACAAATAAAGGATGTAAACTATTTCATTAATAATTTTAATTGATTACATGCTAAAATATTTAATATGGATATACAAAATTAAATACAGTATGTTAAATTAATTTTTCTTTTACTTTTTGTATGGTGGCCTCCAGGAAAATTAAAATCACATATGTGGCATGCATTTTATCTCTCTTGGACATTACTATTCTAGTCATTCTCATAAGGGAGCCCTTTCAAATCTTAAGGGATCACAGAAGGATCAGCTTAGAGAAAGTAGGCCAAAGAAAGAATCTTGAGAATCTAGAGAGAAGCCTACATTTAGGTGCTGGGTAAAGAAGGAGGAGATGGCAAAGGAGACTAGGGAGTGATCCAGGATGACAGTATCAAGACGGAAACTTGGCCACAGGTTGCAGAAAGGCCAGGGATGGTGACAACAGAAAGAGGCTGCTAGATTTGCCAATTAGGAGGTTATTTGGTTTTAGGACTTTTCACAGAGTGGTTGTGGTGGAAGCTAGTTTAAAAAAGGGAATAGGGGTGGGACTCAAGATACATTTTTAAGGAAAGGGATGATGTTAACATGTTTGTAAGTTTAGTGGAGGGGAAGAAATTAAAGATTCAAAAGGAAGAAGAGATCACTAAGGTAGTAAGGTCCCATTACCAGTTTTAGAAAAGTAACTTGCATAGGAAAGGATTCAGAATACTTTTGCTCTGAGGCCACAAGGAAGGAAAAGAAATTCAGAGATTTCACATGATTTTATTTCCTATATTCTCTGAGATGGAAGAGACAAGGTTATAGTCTGAGAGTTAGAAGATTGAGGCTGAATTTGAGAGCTTGACAAGTATGAGAAAGCCTTGGAAAGACACAGTAGTATGTCATCACTATGGAATAATAAAAGATTGGGAAATGAGCAGTGAAGAGCCAGTGGAGTTTGGATAGCATAAATATTCAGGAGCATAACTGACACAATGATGTTGCTTTCACCAACAGAGCTAAGTTTTCTGAGGCTAACCCAAGATTAGAAATTGACCAAGTAAGTGTGACTGAAGAACAAGGGGCCTCTTCTCTTGCTTCTATGAAAATTGTAGAACAGGATGCCCAGATTGGATAAAAAAAGCTTTCAAAGCCAAGAGGGGAGATTTGGGAGGAGAAAGGGAGGCAGTAGCCATTTTGTAGCATATACACTTTCCAGTCTGGGGACTGATCTCATTGGTATGAAGCAGTACTTGGGTCAGGTATGTGTATTTAGCTCTGTAAGGCAGGGCCTCAGCTACTGCAGACTACCCATTGTCAGAAGCAGCAAGAACAAACATGGATTTCAGTCCATCCTTATGAGGGTCTAGCTCATCCTCATGGGATTCCAGTCTGCTGGTGATTGTCTCTTTCTAACTGCCTACCCTGTTAACGTCAAGCCAGCACCAGACACAAAGACAGCCCTGCAGGAACTGTTTATCCAGTCCCACGAGCTAATTCCCTGTAATTAATCCTTTGATTTGTATTATAGATATATAAAATAAATCTGTATTCCTACTCTTTCTTCTCCAGTTGAATCCTGACTGATACAGAATTAAAAGCCTAGGAAAGATGGCAAACCCTGCAGTTTATTTGTTCTTTTTTAAACTGAAGTATAAATGACTTACAATATTATATGTTTGAGTGTTCAACATAGTGATTTGATATTTTTACACATTATGGAATGATCACCACAATAAGTCTAGTTCCCACCTGTCACAACACAAAGTTACAATATTATTGACTATACTCCCCATGCTGTACATTATATCCCACTGACTTATTTTATAACTGGAAATCTGTACCCCTTAATCCCCTTCAACTATTTCACCCACCCCGCACACATCCTCTGGCAACCACCAGTTTGTTCTCTATACCTATGAGCCTGTTCCTGTTTTGTTATGTTTGTTCATTTGTTTTTATTTTTTAGATTTCACATATGAGTGAAATCATAGGTATTTGTCTTTCTCTATGTGACTTATTTCACTTAGCATAATACCCCCAGGTCCATCGATTTTGTTGCAAATGGCAAGATTTCATTCTTCTGATAGCTGAATAATATTCCATTGTATATTTATATAACCACATCTTCTTCATTCATCTATGCCTGAGCACTTAGGTTGCACCAATATCTTGGCTCTTGTAAATAATGCTGCAATGAACAATTAAGTGGACATAGTTTTTCAAGTTAGTGTTTCCATTCTTTTTGGAAAATACCCAGAAGTGGAATTGCTGGACTGTATGGTAGTCCTATTTTTAATTTTTTGAGAAACCTCCATACTATTTTCCATAGGATCTATACCAATTTATTTTCCCACCAACAGTGCAAGGGTTCCCTTTTCTCCACATCCTCACCAACACCTATTATTTCTTGTCTTTTTTATTATAGCCATTCTGAAAGGTATGAGGTGGTATCTCATTGTGGTTTTGATTTGCATTTCCCTGATAATTAGTGATATTGAACATCTTTTCATGTGCCTTTTGGCCATCAGTATGTCTTCTTTCAAAAATGTCTATTCAGGTCTTCTGCCCAATTTTTAATCAGGTTGTTTGTTCTTTGATATTTATATGAGTTCTTTATATATTTTGGATATTAACCCCTTATCAGATATAATTTGCAAAACATCTTCTCCAATTCAGTAGGTTGCCCTTTTATTTTGTTGATGGTTTCTTTTGCTGTGTAAAAGCTTTTTAGTTTAATATAGTTCCATTTGTTTATTTTTGCCTTTGTTGCCCTTGCCTGGGGATATACATCCAAAAAATTATTGCTAAGACCAATGTCAAAGAGCATACTGCCCACGTTTCCTTCTAGGAGTTTATGATTTCAAGCCTTACATTTAAGTCTTTAACTCAATCTACATTGAGTTTATTTTTGTATATGGTGTGAGAAATTGGTCTAGTTTCATTCTTTTGCATATAGCTGTCCAATTGTATGGTAGTCTTACCTACAACTGGACAATTTTCCCAACACCATATATTGAAGAGACTGTCTTTTCCCCATTATATATTTTTGCCTCCTTTCTTATAGCTCAATTGATCATGTAAGCATGGGTTCATTTATGGGCTTTCTATTCTGTTCCACTGATCATGTGTCTGTTTTTGTGCCAGTACCATACTGTTGTGATTACTATAGCTTTGTAGTATAGTTTGAAATTAGGGAGCATGATACCTCCCACTTCATTCTTCTTTCTCAAGACTGCTCTGGATTTCCAGGGTCTTTTGTGGTTCCATACAAATTTTAGGATAATTTGTTCTAGTTCTGTGCAAAATGCATGGGTATTTAATAGAAATTGCACTGAATCTGTAGATTGCTTTGGGTAGTATGAACATTTTAACAATATTAATTCTTCCAATCTATGAACACTGTATATATTTCCATTTATTTGTGTCATCTTCAGTTTCTTTCATTAATGTCTTGCAATTTTCAGAGTACAAGTCTTTCACCCCCTTGGTTAAATGAGGTGTTTTTGATACAATTATAAATGTGTTTTTGATACAATTATAAATGATATTGTTTTCTTCATTTCTCTTCCTGATAGTTATTAGTGTGTAGAAATAAAACAGATTCTGTACATTAATTATGCATCCTGCAACTTTACTGAATTCATTTACTAGTTCTAATAGTTTTTTGGTGGAGTCTTGAGGGTATTCTATAAAAAGTATCAAGTCACCCACAAATAGTGGCAGTTTTACTACTTCCTTTCCAATTTGGATGACTTTTATTTCTTTTTCTTGTCTGACTGCTGTGGCTAGGACTTCCATTACTAACCTGGATAAAAGTGACAAGAGTGGGCCTCCTCGTCTTATTCCTCATCTCTTAGAGGAAAAGCTTTCAGCTTTTCACCATTGATTATTAAGTTAGTTGTGAGTTTGTCATACGTGTCCTTTACTATGTTGAGGTATATTCCCTCTATATCCACTTTGTTCACAGTTTTTTCATGAATGGATGTTGAATTGTGTTAAATGCTTTTTCTGCATCTATTGAGATGATCATATAATTTTTATCCTTCATTGTGTTAATGTAGTATATCACATTCATTTTAGAATACTGAACCATCCAGCATTCCTGGGATAAATCACACTTGATCATGGTGTATGATCCTTTTAATGTATTGTTGAATTCAGTTTGCTAATATTTTGTTGAGGATCTTTGCAACTATGTTCATCAGGGATATTGGCTTGTAATTTTCTTTTTTTATAGTGTCTGTCTGACTTTGGTATCAGGGTAATGTTGGCCTCATGGAATGAGTTTGGAAGCATTCCTTCATCTTCACTTTTTTTGGAATAGTTTGAGAAGAATAAGTATCATCTCTTCTTTAAATGTTTGGCAGAATTCACCAGTGAAGGCATCTGGTCCTAGACTTTTGTTTGTTGAGAGTTTTTTTGACTACTGATTCATTTTCAATTTCATTACCAGTAATCAGTCTTGTTCAGATTTTCTAGTTCTTCCTGATTCAGTCTTGAAAAATTGTATGTTTCTAGGACTTTATCCATTTTTTCTAGGTTGTTCAAGCTGTCAGTATACAATTGTTCATAGTAGTCTTCTATGATTCTTTGTATTTCTGCATTATCGGTTATAACTTCTCTTTCATTTCTGACTTTATTTATTTGGGCCCTCTCTCTTTTTTTTCGTGGTCCCTCCCTTGTGGTTTGACAAATCTGTTTAGTGTTATTTGTTGTTTATCTATTGTATGGTTTACTTTGTGGTTACCATGAGGTCCATAAATATCAACCTATACATATAGCAGTTACTTTAAGTTAATAGTGGCTTAAGTTCAAATGTATTCTAAAAATACTACATTTTTACCTTCCTCCCCCACGTTTATATTTTTGATGTCATATTTCACATCTTTTTATTTTGTGTATCCCTTAACTACTTATTGTGGTTATAGTTGATTTCACTACTTTTGTCTTTTAACTCTTATACTAAATGTGGCTGATGCCCTGCCTTTGCTATATAATTGCCTTTACCAGTGAAATTTTTTTTCATTTATTTTCTTATTTCTAGTTATGGTCTTTTCTTTTCCACTTAAAGGCCCTTAAACATTTATTGTAAGGCTGGTTTAGTGGTGAGGAACTCCTTCAGTTTTTGCTTGCCTGGGAAATGCTTTACCTCTCCTTCAATTTTTAATGACAGTCTTACCTGGTAGAGTATTCTCGATTGTAAGTGTTTTCCCTTCAGCACTTTAAACATATCATGTCTCTCCCTTCTGGCCTGCAAAATTCTTCTGAAAAATCAGCAGAAAGCCTAATGAGGGTTCCCCTGTATGTGACTCTTTGCTTTTCTCTTGCTGCCTTTAAAATTCTCTCTTTAACTTTTGCCATTTTATTTATATGTCTTGGTGTGGATCTCTTTGGATTCATTTTGTTTGGGACTTGCTGAATTTCCTTGACCTGGATATCTGTTTCCTTCCCTAGATTAGGGAAGTTTTGAGCCCTTGGTCTTCAAATAAGTTTTCTATCCCTTTCTCTTTCTTCTCCTTTTGGGACCCCTATAATGCAAATATTATTATGCTTATTCATGTCCCAGAAGTTTGTTAAACTATTCTCTTTTTTGGGGGGGGGGGTTATTTATTTATTTATTTATTTATGGCTGTGTTGGGTCTTCGTTTCTGTGCGAGGGCTTTCTCTAGTTGCGGCAAGTGGGGGCCACTCTTCATCACGGTGCACGGGCCTCTCACTGCCGTGGCCTCTCTTGTTGCGGAGCACAGGCTCCAGACGCACAGGCTCAGTAAATTGTGGCTCACAGGCCTAGCTGCTCTGTGGCATGTGGGATCTTCCCAGACCAGGGCTCGAACCCATGTCCCCTGCATTAGCAGGCAGATTCTCAACCACTGCGCCACCAGGGAAGCCCTCTTTTTTCTTTAAATTCCCTTTTCTTTTTGCTGTTCTGATTGGGTGATTTTCACTATTCTGTCTTCCACATCTCTGATCTATTCTTCTGTATCATCTATTCTGCTGTTGATTCCCTATAGTACATGTTTTTCATTTTAGTTATTGTGGTCTTCAGCTCTGATTGGTTCTTTCTTATATTTTCTAACTCTTTGTCCTTCATTCTCCTCCCAAATTTGGTGAGCATTTTTATGAACATTATCTTAAACTCTTTATCAGGTAAATTACTTATCTCCATTTCATTAGGGTTTTTTTCTGGGGTTTTATCTTACTCTTTTGTTTAGAACATATTCCTCTATCTCCTCAATTTGTTTGATTTTCTGTGTTTGTTTCTATGAATTAGGTGAAACAGTTACCTCCCTCTCCCAGTCTTGAAGGCATGGTATTATGTAGGTACAGCCCCCATGTAGACTGCACGTTCTGGGCAGATCTGGCTGGCTGGAGACAGACTGGGTGTGAACTAGGGCAGAGGTCCCAGGGCATGCTGCATTGGGGCTGCCTTGGTGGGATGGCTAGAGTTAGAAAAGGTGTAAGCCTGGGATCCTGGTGTGTGCCCTGATGGGTCAGCCTTGGCGAGATAGCTGGAGCTGGGATGAGCATGGGCAGGAGAACCCAGGGGATGCTTTGCCAGGGATGCCTTTGGGGGATGGCTGTAGCTGGTGTGGGCCAGGGCCCTGTGGCACTCTGGGGCAGCCTTGACAAGTTGGCTAGAATGCCTGGACTGTGTTCCCACTGGTGCTATCAAGGTGGAGGAGGAATGCAAAAAATGCAGCATCTCCAACCCTGGAGAGAGTTACAGCAGTTCCCTGCCCATCTGGCAGATGCTCTAGGGTTAGTAAATGGATTTCCTTCACATATAGTCTAGACGCCCTTTAAAAATCACTGTTTTTTCACTGTTTCCCAGGGTGGCTGAGTCTGCACGCAGGGCCCTCGGTGATATCTCTCCCTCCTGCAGGTTGCAGTGTCAAAGGTGGGGTTCCCATTGATACCATATCTCTGTGTCTCCTACCCATCTCTATGTGCTCCCTCTATCTTTTCTTGTGCAGAAGTTGTTCGATCAGCCCTCAGTTACTTTTCAGGAGGAACTGCTCTTTATGTAGGTGTAGATTTGGTGTTTCTCTGGGAGGAGGTGAGTTCAAGGTCGTCCTACACTTCCATCTTGGACCAGAACCCAATTTATTCATTCATTTATCCATTTATTCTAGGTGCCAAAATCATACGTCATATAAGATATGGGTCTTGACAACTTTTCATTAAAACAAATGGGTGGAATATAACTGTCTGCATGGAGCAGAGTGGGGGCTCAAGGCAGGGATGGTCATTCTGCCTGACTTGGATTTCAAATTGAGATTGTTCTCTATTCTCTAGAAGGTACATTTGAGAATAAGATGAAAACCAATCACTCCTTTGGACACCAAGATATTAAACAAGTAAAAGGAGAGACTGATGCTTGGAAGAGGTTTTCAAAAAATGATGTAGGTTCCTAAGTTTTAAAACTGTAATTCCATTTCAAACATCACCTATTCATGACCCATCACTCCAAATCCACTCGTTCTCTCATATTTCATGAGCAATAATTTCCTAAGTTCCTCAAATACAAATCACTGTACTATTCTCTACTCTTTTTTCCCCCATTTCTTCCAGCACCATTAGCCATCCTGTCCTCTGCCACTGCCTCCCCAGTTGGCCATCAAAGTTTGTTACATCTACTTCAGGACTGTCTCCTGCATGAATATTCTCCTTTGCAACTCTGCTGCTGCACTGCCGTAAGTAAGACTATCGTTATTTCTCACTTGTACATTTTCGTAAGCTTTCTAATGGATATTTGTGCTCCTAGAGTTCCTACAAATCATATCCAGTCACTCTCCTGCATAACCTTCACTGAATCCCTTCTAGAAACATTTCAAACTCTATCACAGTAACTTTTCAATCAAGGCTCTAACAAGCATTTTCTACATCTCCCATCATTTCTTTCTTTCTTTCTTTCTCTCTCTCTCTCTTTCTCTCTCCCTCTCCCTCTCCCTCTCTTTCTGGCTGTGTTGGGTCTTCGTTTCTGTGCGAGGGCTTTCTCTAGTTGCGGCAAGTGGGGGCCACTCTTCATCGTGGTGCGCGGCCCTCTCACTATCGCAGCCTCTCTTGTTGCGGAGCACAGGCTCCAGACGCGCAGGCTCAGTAGTTGTGGCTCACGGGCCCAGTTGCTCCGCGGCATGTGGGATCTTCCCAGACCAGGGCTCAAACTCGTGTCCCCTGCATTGGCAGGCAGATTCTCAACCACTGCGCCACCAGGGAAGCCCCCATCATTTCTTATTATCTATCTCCACTGGATTTCTTCTGGTCATTCCTAAATAACAACATGCCTTTCAGAACTTTATGGCTTTTGCATGTGGTATTCCTCTGGCTTAGAATGCCCTCTATACCCTTCTACTTATGATAAATTCTCCCTAATTCTTTAAGACAGGTTCAAATTCTCCATTAGGCAGACTCCCTCTTTGGTGTCCCAGAGCACTGCATGCTAACGTCTTCTCTGACACAAGTTCTACATTAAATAATAATTATCACTTTACACAGATGCTTCTTATTGTGGCACTGTCATCTACTTAGGGCTATGACAACCACATACTTGGTAATGTTCTGGCTGTACATAGAAAAGTCTTCAGAAAAGTTTATTAGTTCATTAATTAATGAATACCGCAGAGAACCATATTTCAGATGGAGGTTTACAATTACTGCTCAGGTCCTCAGGCTAGTCTACAGAAATCTATTTAATCTATACTGTAGTTAGAATAAACTTGTCACATATTGCATTCTAGAACTTTGAATGCAAAAAAGATAATATTTCATTTAATGAGCTAGACCTTTATTATAGGCTGGCCCAGGAAGCCAGTCAAAATGTATTCTATTGTTTCTACAGCAAACTGTATTCTTCATTTTACAGGGACAAGGGAACATAACCACTCCAGAAATGAGAGTTCCCCAGCTGCAGCCATGCAATCTGCCAGGTAAATGGGAAGAAATGGAGAGCAGAATGCAGAAACAGTTTTTATTTTTCCTTCACAAGGCATAGCTGCTGGGCCTTGGCATACAATGAAAAGTTAATAAGTTTCAAGTGTACAATTTCTTCACCATAATCCAGAACATCTTCAGCTATATCAGAAAAGGAAGAGACGTGGTATTCACAGAACAGCTCTTGCTCTTTGGGATATCCCTTTCTGCCCATGCATTCTATTGCTGTCTGTTAAATTATCTTTATGTGTGGACATTTGTAACCCTGGTTACTGATATTTTAGGGAGTGCCTCTGAATGTTAAATTAATAGTGAAATTCTTTTTCACTGTATAAAATTCTCCTGAATTATCTCAATAATAGCATTTTTCATCTAAGCAGTCATTTGACAAATTTTGCTTGAAGGTCTACTATGTATTAGCCAACATACTAAGCACTGGGGAAAGAAGTAAATTATTCATAGCCTCAGGAACAAACAATCAGTCAATAAAAGTTTACATGAAGTAATATACAGAAGTGACAAAGATAGATTATTTCTGCCCTCACTGAGTTTATATGCTAGCAGGAAAAAAATGTGTATAATTATAATGTGATTTATATATCCAATAATTGGGTGAGTTTAAAGCACAGAAAGGTAGTCCCTAATCCATATGTGGGAGAAACACAGGTAGGAAGGGCAGTTGTTGTGGACAAGTTAAAAAACAACCCCCAATTATTCTCACCTTTGGTATTCATATTTTTGTGTAATCCCCTAACTCTGAGCGTGGCTGGGACCTGTAAATTGCTTCTAACCAACAGAATATGGCAAAAGTGAGGCGACTTCACTTTCATGATTGTATTTCATAAAATCATGGTTTCCATCTTTCTAGTAGACTCTCTCTATTGCAGTCTTGGCTTGCATACTTTGACAAAGCCCTCAGACAACAGGCCTCAAGGAACTGAACCCTGTCAACAATTATGTAAGCTTGGAAATGGATTCTTTCCAAGTTGAGTGTTCAGATGAGACCTCAGCCCTGGTTGACACCTTGGTTGCAACATCGTGAGAGACCCTGAAGAAGAACTCAACTCAGCAATGCCTGGATTCTTGACCCACAAAAACTATTAATAATAATAATAAAGGACGCATGTTTTTAAGCCACTAAGTTTGTAGTAATATTGTTAGACAGCAACAGATAACTAGTAAAGCAAGTAAAGTATTAAAGGAGATTGATGCCTGAGCTAAGTATCAAAGAATAAGACAGGTGGCATAACATAATGAAAAGCATTCTAGGCAAATGAGACAGCATAACTAAAAGTACATAGACAGGAAGCAGTGGCGTTTGATGAGTGCACTACAAGCATTTCTATGTTACTGAGACCACAGATGCAAAGCATTGAGTAGTGGGAGAACAGGAACCAGGGGTGTTTGAGCAGGGGTTACACTATGAAGGATCTTTTATGTCATATTAATGATTTGGATTTTATCTAATAGGCAATAAGAAGCCACTGAAACATTTAAGAAGGGAAGAAACAATGGAGAGTTTATGTTTTATATAGACCACTCTGGAAACTACGTGGATAATTTTGAGTATAAAAAGGACCAAAGTCACCCTCTAGTTGACAGACGGTTCCCAGCGGCAGGCCACTACATTAGTTAAGGTAATAGAGGATGAGGACTAGAACTATGTAAAGGCTGGAAAGATGTTGACTGATTTGAGAAATATTTGGCAAGCAAAATCAGCAGGACTTGGGAATTTATTAAGAGCAGGAAGGAGGAAGTCAAAGATGATGCTTTGTTTTCTAATTTGAATAATCATTAGTGATGGTTCCATTGTCTGGGATCAAGAATGCAAGAGGAGAAAGAGCCCATTTAGGTCCAAGGGGTTACACTGCTGCCAGTAAATCTTCTCCAGTAACCAGACACCATGATTTGGTCTCAAAAGGAAATTTACTTGTGACATGTGGGAATTAGTTCAAATCTATCATCACTTCTTTATTGGTGTTACATTTGTGTTTTGTTTCCTCTGGTGAACTGAAATAACTTCAGTATTCTATGTGAAATGAAAAATGAGACATCAACTCTAAATCATGTCTGTTTTGTCAGAAAACAGATATAGAGGTACAAAAGGATAAACAAACTCTTTATCCAGCTATATAATTCTGGTTCCCCTTCTACCTCTATGATCACTGCTTTTCTTTTTCTTTCATTTCCTCCTTCTAGCTTCCAAAATGGTCTTTGATATTCTAACTCTGAAGGTGTTTTTGATGCCAAAGTCTTCAATCATGCCTCTCTTCAGGTATGCCTCAGATCTCTATCGCTTATTTCACCCTCTCATCTAACTGCTTGCCTTGTGTATCTATCTTGGTATACATAATAAATTTCTATCATAGATCTCACCATTGGCTCAAACAAACCATCTATAAAGCGATCTTAAACATTTTTAGAAAACTGACTCTTTCTTCTGCTGCTCTGTCCCTAGTCAGTAATCATATCAGCATTATCACAGCATATAGATTTTGAAATATTCAAGTAGCTCTCTTTTTTCCCCTTCTCACCCTCAAAGGGCATTACAAAATTTCTGCCATGTTTTCACACAAAGTGGTTCTCTTTTCTTTTCTATCCCCACTATCTCACCCTCAGTCTTGGCCCTTTAATATTTTTGTAATCCTAACAACAAAGAATCCTAATTTACACCCCAGTGTTTTATCTATTATACTGATCTGTTTTTTTATAACATAAATTCTCCCAGAAAACATAATATTGAACTACTTTCTGAAAAAGAATTCTCAGTGGTCCTCTGTCCTTAATCTATTATTTTCAGTAGCGAAAACAATCTCCTTGAGGGCAAATTGTTGTTATTATTCCCAGTGCATATTCCAAAGAATCAGAATCTCCTTTGGAATTAACCTTAGGCTCAGTGCTCTCTGTAAAAAAACCTTAGGCTCAGTGCCCTCTGTAAAAAATTGTTGCCACCTTAATCAAGAAAGTATACTAAATCATTTGGTTAAGGGAAGAATATGATAGGAAGATGGAGAAGAAAAGGGGAAATAAGGGAAAGGAGTTTCATATAAACTCACCCAAGTCTGCTCAAGTTCAAATGAACCAAAGCAAATTGTATAAAGAAAATAATTTCTTAAATAATAGAAAAAAATTATAATACATTTTTAATGCTCTTCTCATTCTTCTCTGACCCTTCTTTGTCCCTGCTACAGTCCATCTGCTGTCCACTCCCTAGCCATTGGTATATCTGAAGTTCTGTTTTTAGGTCACTGATTTCCTTATTTTTCCTGTTGTTTCTGGTCCATCTCATCAAGTCTTCTGATTTCAATCTCTATCACTATGCTCCAACACTCAGATCTATCTCTCTATGCAGGGCTCAGCCCTAAACTTCAGACTAATTAAACGTTCCATTTACCTTTTCATCCAGGTTACTGTCTTACCCAGCTAATAGCAAGGAAAGCATGTCCTACTTAGACATGTGAGATTTTAAAACCACAAAAACTAATCCTCAAAGTTTCTCAAGCTAAGTAAGATAAGAAATTTATTCTGTGACTGTTATCAGAAAAGTATAGTCTTAATTACGCTCAAATCATTTTATTCATAAAGTTAATTCCCATTGTAATTGTAATGAAGTGATTTTTACTGGAGAGGTTTGACTTTTTAGAATATTACACTTTAAGTAGATCAGAAAAATATATAATTATCTACATGTTTTGCTTTGACATTTTTCAAAAATATAGAATTACCAATTGATATCAACTGGTTGTATCAGTGAAACCAATTTAAACTCCACGGTTCCAATAGTCTCTAAACATTTGGCACACTTTCATCTCTGTGTCCCTACACTATGCTGGACTAAGCTATCTCGGCAAAGCTCTCAAAAAGAGAACACATATTTTCACAAGAATGAAAAATTTTTAATTTTAAACATTTAGAAATGTGTCAAAGCGAATGGTTTTAAGAAGCTGCTCTACATTTGGTAGAAAGCGTGGTCATACACATAACTGTTTTTGTAAACTCTGATGATGTATTTTTAAAAGATTATATTTAGTCCTAGAAAACCATTTACAGACAATTGAATTATTCCAAGAAAAATTTAGGGCAAACTCTCAGTGCAATTCCGTTAGGTGAACATTTGTGCATATATGTGCTTACTTTGGGATTTATAAACAATTAAAAGAATCACTGAATTGCATCTCAAAAACCAACTGAATTACTTTAAATTTTTTCAAACTTCAGGCAGTATGACTTTTCCCTTTCAAAAGGAGTCACTAATAAGAAAGAAAGGAAGAAAGAAGTAGCATAATTAAACATGCTTTTTTTTTTACAAAGGTATTTTTTTTTTTTAGGTATCAGTTTTTTTTGTTTTGTTTTTGTTTTTTTTAAACATCTTTATTGGAGTATAATTGCTTTACAATGGTGTGTTAGTTTCTGCTTTACAACAAAGTCAATCAGCTATACATATACACACATCCCCATATCTCTTCCCTCTTGTGTCTCCCTCCCTCCCACCCTCCCTATCCCACCCCTCTAGGTGGTCACAAAGCACTGAGCTGATCTCCCTGTGCTATGCGGCTGCTTCCCACTAGCTATCTATTTTACATCTGGTAGTGTATATATGTCCATGCCATTCTCTCACTTTGTCCCAGCTTACCCTTCCCACTCCCCGTGTTCTCAAGTCCATTCTCTACTAGGTCTGCGTCTTTATTCCCGTCTTGCCCCTAGGTTCTTCATGACCTTTTTTTTTTTAGATTCCATATATATGTGTTAGCATACAGTATTTTTTTTTCTCTTTCTGACTTACTTCACTCTGTATGACAGACTCTAGTATTTTTTTTTCTCTTTCTGACTTACTTCACTCTGTATGACAGACTCCATCCACCTCACTAAAAATAACTTATACAAAGGAATTTTAATTGTGCTTGCCCATATACCAAAAATATCATTTATAACTTAATTCATGTAAGCTTATTTCACAGTAGAGGTATAATTTAATTTGACGAGCTATGGTAAAGAACGATTTATAATTCTCAAGTCTTTAGACTCAACTTCTAATATAAAGCCAGTTACAATGTTATCATATAACACACACACATTAAAAACTATTTTAAAATTACATTAAATTTCACATGGCAAGTTTGTATTTAAGCAATTTAAGCAGTATGTGTGTTTAAGGAGTAAAAATTCGGCCTGACTAAGAAAAGGACAGAACAGATTCTCCAGCCTAAGTTCTCAAATATAAAATGTTTAAGAGAATTGAGTGATATGCATAATCCAAAGGGCAGCAAAAATTGGTATTCTATCCTCATTTTTTTATAATTAAGTAGAGTCAAGAAAACATTAAAGACCAATTTGAAATATGTCGGTGGGACTCAAGAGACATCAAAAAAATTTTAAATTTAAAATATAAGCAATTTAAGACATCAAGAGAACCACATTTAATTTTTTCATATGAGGTGTTTACACAAAGACTGTTTAAATTCTGTTATTTTTGGAGAAGTCTTTTATCAAAACAAGCTGGAGCATCAAAGTAAACACAATTACACATATAAAGCTAAGATGCAGAAAAATATCAGCCAGATAATCGCTATGTCCAATTTTCACAATCACTTTGAAATAGAATTTATCATGAAACTAAATGCAGTTGGCTGCTTTTATGGAATGAAAATAATCCCACCATAAATTTTAAAAATGTATAGAAAATAAGGAAGAGGTGGAGAAAAGATGGTGGAGTAGAAGGACTTGGGAGCACCTCCTCTCACATAAACACCAAAATCACAACCAACTGCTGAACGACCATCGGAAAAAAGACTGGAAACTACCAAAAAAGATATTCTACATCTGAAGACAAAAAGAAGCCACAATGAGATGGGAGAAAGGGCACACTGGCAACATAATCAGATCCCATTCCTGCATGCTGGGCAGCCAACAAACTAGAAAATAATTATATCATAGAGGTGCTCCAACAGGAGTGAGAGTTCTGAACCCCAAGTCAGGCTCCCCAGCCTGGGGGTCTGGCATCAAAAGGAGGAGCCCCCAGAGCATTTGGCTTTGAAGGCCAGCAGGGCTTGATCGCAGTAATTTCACAGACTGGGGGAAACAGAAACTCCACTCTTACAGGGGACACACAAGGTCTCGTGCACATCAGGACCCAGGGAAAAAGCTGTAACTTCATAGAAGCCTGGGCCAGACCTACCTGCTGGTTGTGGAGTGTCTCCTAGGGACGTAGGGGGCAGCTGTGGCTCACTGTGGGGACAAGTTCTCTGTTGGTGGAGGTAGCAGGGAGTACTCATTGGCATGAGCTCTCCTGGAGGCTGCCATCTTGACACCAAGACCTGGCCCCACTCAACAGTCTGCAGGCTCCAGCACTGGGACACCTCAAGCCAAACAACCAACAGGGAGGGAACACACAGCCCCATCAATCAGCACAAAGGCAAACTAAAGTCTTCCGAGCCCAGAACAGCTTCTAAACACACCCCTTGACGTGCCCCTGCCCACCAGAAGGACAAGATCCAGCTCCAAACACTGGTAGGCAGACACCAGTCCCTCCCACTAGGAAGCCTGCACAAACCTCTAGACAGCCTCAGCCACCAGGGGGAAGACACCAGAATCAAGAGGAACTATAACCCTGCAGGCTGTGGAACGGAGACCACAAACAAAGAAGGTTAGACAAAATGAGACAGCAGAGAAATATGTTGCAGATGAAGAAGTAAGACAAAACCCCAGAAGAACAACTAAGTGAAGTGGAGATAGGCAATCTACAGAAAAAGAATTCAGAGTAATGACAGTAAAGATGATCCAAGATCTCGGAAAAAGAATGGAGGCACAGACCAAGAAGATACAAGAAATGTTTAACAAAGAGATAGAAGATATAAGGAACAAACAAACAGAGTTGAAGAATACAATAACTGAAATGAAAAATACACTAGAATGAATCAATAGCAGAATAAATGAGGCAGAAGAACGGATAAGTGAGCTGGAAGACAGAATGGTGGAAATCACTGCCACAGAACAGATTAAAGAAAAAAGAATGAAAAGACATGAGGACAGTTAAAGAGACCTCTGGGACAACATTAAATGCACCAACATTCGCATTATAGGTGTCCCAAAAAGAGAAGAGAGAAAGAGACTAAGAAAATATTTGAAGAGATTATAGTCAAAAACTTCCCTGACGTGGGAAAGGAAATAGTCACCCAAATCCAGGAAGTGCAGAGAGTCCCATACAGGATAAAGGAGGAATACACCAAGATACATATTAATCAAATTGACAAAAATTAAAGGCAAAGGGAAAATATTAAAAGCAATAAGGGAAAAGCAACAAATAACATACAAGGAAATTCCCATAAGGTAATCAGCTGATTCTTCAATAAAAACTCTGCAGGTCAGAAGGGAGTGTCACTATATATTTAAAGTGATGAAAGGAAAAACCTACAACCAAGAATACTCTATCCAGCAAGACTTTCATTCAGATTTGACAGAGAAATCTAAAGTTTTACACACAAGCAAAAGCTAAGAGAATTCAGCAACACCAAACCATATTTAGAACACACACTAAAGGAACTTCTGTAGGTGGAAAAGAAAAGGCCACAGCTAGAAACAAGAAAATTACAAATGGGAAAACTCACCAGTAAAGGCAAACATACAGTAAAGGTAGGAAATCATCCACACACAAATATGATTTCAAAACCAGCAATTGTGAGAAGAGGACAGTACAAATGCAGAATAGTGAAAACACATTTGAAATTAAGAGACCAGCAACTTAAAACTATCTTGTATATATATAGACTGGTATATCAAAACGTCATGGTAACCACAAACCAAAAATTACAATAGATACACACACACAAAAAGAAAAAGCAATCCAAACACAACACTAAAGACAGTCATAAAGTCACAAGAGAAGAGAATAAAAGAAGAAGGGAAGAAAAAAGACCAGAAAACAAATCCAAAACAATTAACAAAATGGCAATAAGAACATACATATTGATAATTCCCTTAAACATAGACAGATTAAATGCTCCAAACAAAAGACATAGACTGGTTGAATGGATACAAAAGAAGACCTGTATATGCTGTCTACAAGAGACCTACTTCAGATCTAGATACAGACTGAAAGTGAGGGGATGGATAAAGGTATTCCATGCAAATGGAAATCAAAAGAAAGCTGAAGTAGCAGTACTCATATCAGACAAAATAGACTTTAAAATAAAGACTGTTACAAGAGACAAAGAAGGACACTATGTAACGATCAACGGATCAATCCTTGATCATTGACATAACAATTGTAAATATATATGTACCCAACATAGGAGCAATATATAAGGCAAATGCTAACAGCCAAAAAAGGAGAAATCAACAGTAACACAATAATAATGGGGAACTTTAATACCCGACTTACATCAATGTACAGATCACCCAGACAGAAAATCAATACGGAGACACAGGCCTTAAATGACACGTTAGATCAGATGGACTTGATTGATATTTATAGAGCATTCTATCCAAAAACAGCAGAAAACACATTCTTTTCAAGTGCACATAGAATATTCTCCGGGATAGATCATATGCTGGGCCAGAAAGCAAGCCTTAGTAAAATTAAGAAAACAGAAGTCATATCAAGCATCTTTTCTGAACAATGCTATGAGATCAGAAATCAACTACAAGAAAAAAAACTGTAAAAAACACAAACACGTGGAGGCTAAAGAATATGCTACAAAATAACCAATGAATCACTGAAGAAATCAAAGAGGAAATTAAAAAATACCTAGAGACAAATGACAATGAAAACACGATGATCCAAAACCTATGGGACACAGCAAAAGCGGTTCTAAGAGGGAATTATATAGCAATAAAACCTTACCTCAGGAAATAAGAAAAATCTCAAATAAACAACCTAAACGTACACCTAAAGCAACTAGATAAAGAAGAACAAATAAAACCTAAAGTTAGTAGAAGAAATCATAAAGATCAGAGCAGAAGTAAGTGAAATATAGACAGGAAAATAGTGGAAAAGATCCATGAAACTAAAACCTGGTTCTTTGAAAAGATAAACAAAATTGATAAACCTTTAGCCCGCCTCATCAAGAAAAAAAGAGAGAGGGCTCAAATCAATAAAATTAGAAATGAAAAGTGAAAAGTTACAACGGACAGTACAGAAATACAAAGGATCGTAAGAGACTACTACAAGCAACTGTATGCCAATAAAATGGACAACCTGGAACAAATGGACAAATTCTTAGAAAGGTATAACCTTCCAAGACTGAACCAGGAAGAAACAGAAAATATGAACAGACCAATCACAAGTAGTGAAATTGAAACTGTGATTAAAAATCTTCCAACAAACAAAAGTCCAGGACCAGATGGCTTCACAGGCGAATTCTATCAAACATTTAGAGAAGAGTTAACACCTATCCTACTGAAACTATTCCAAACAATTACAGAGGAAGGAACACTCCCAAACTCATTCTATGAGGCCACCACCACCCTGATATGAAAACCAGACAAAGATACCAGAAAAAAGAAAATTACAGGCCAATATCACTGATGAACACAGATGCAAAAATCCTCAACCAAATACTAGCAAACCAAATCCAACAATACATTAAAAGGATCATACACCATGATCAAGTGGGATTTAACCCACTTAAATCCAGGGATGCAAGGATTCTCCAATATATGAAAATCAATCAATGTGATACACCACATTAACAAGTTGAAGAATAAAAACCATATGATCATCTCAAAGGATGCAGAAAAAACTTTTGACAAAATTCAACACCCATCTATGATAAAAACTCTCCAGAAAGTGGGCTTAGAGGGAACCTACCTCAACATAATAAAGGCCATATATGAAAAACCTACAGCTAACATCATACTCATTGGTGAAAAGTCATTGTTCCTCTAAGATCAGAAACAAGACAAAGATGTCTACTCTCACCACTTTTATTCAAAATAGTTTTGGAAGTCCTAACCACAGCTATCAGAGAAGAAAAAGAAATAAAAGAAATCCAAATTGGAAAAGAAGACGTAAAACAGTCACTGTTTGCAGATGACATGATACTATACATAGGAAATCCTAAAGATGCTACCAGAAAACTACTAGAGGTCATCAATGAATCTGGTAAAGTTGCAGGATACAAAATTAATACACAGAAATCTGTTGCATTTCTATACACTAACAATGAAAGGTCAGAAAGAGAAATTAAGGAAACAATGTCATTTACCATCGCATGAAAAAAAATATAATACCTTGGAATAAACCTACCTAAGGAGGCAAAAGACTTGTACTCTGAAAACTATAAAATGCTGATGAAAGAAACTGAAGATGCCACAAACAGATGGAAAGATTTACCATGTTCTTGGATTGAAAGAATCAATACTGTCAAAATGACTATACTACCCAAGGCAACCTACAGGTTCAATGCAATCCCTATCAAATTACCATGGCAATCTTTACAGATACAGAACAAAAAAACTTACAATTTGTATGGAAACACAAAAGACCCCAAATAGCCAAAACAATCTTGATAAAGAAGAACACAGCTGGAAGAATCAGGCTCCCTGACTTCAGACTATACTACAAAGCTACAGTAATCAAAACAGTATGGTATTGGCATAAACACAGACTTATAGATCAATGGAATAGGACAGAGAGCCTAGAAATAAACCCACGCACCTACAGTCAGTTAATCTACGACAAAAGAAACAAGAACATACAATGGAGGAAAGATAGGCTTTTCAATAAGTGGTGCTGGAAAAACTGGACAGCTACATGTAAAGAATGAAATTAGAACATTATCTAACACCATATACAAAAATAAACTCAAAATGGATTAAAAACCTAAATGTAAGACCAGATACTATAAAACTCTTAGAGGAAAACATAGGCAGAACACTCTCTGACACAAACCGCAGCAATATCTTTTTGGATCCACCTTCTAGAGTAATGAAAATAAAAAAAATAAACAAATGGGACCTAATTAAACTTAAAAACTTTTGCACAACAAAGGAAACCATAAACAAAATGAAAATACAACCTACAGAATGGGAGAAAATATTTTCAAACACTGTGACCTACAGGGGATTAATCTCCGAAATATACAAACAGCTCATGCAGCTCAATATCAAAAAACCAAACAACCCAATCAAAAAATGGGCAGAAGACCTACATAGACATTTCTCCAAAGAAGACATACAGATGGCCAAAAAGCACATGAAAAGATGCTCAACAATGCTAAGTATTAGAGAATGCAAATCAAAACTACAATGAGGTATCACCTCACTCTGGTCAGAACGGTCATCATCAAAAAGTCTACAAACAATAAATGCTGAAGAGGGTGTGGAGGAAAGGGAACCCTGCTACACTGTTGGTGGGAATGTAAACTGGTACAGCTACTATGAAGAACAGTATGGAGGTTTCTTATAAACCTAAAAATAGAGCTATCATATGATCTAGAAATCCCACTCCTGGGCATATATCCAGAGAAAACCATAATTTGAAATGATATATGCACCCCAATGTTCATTGCAGCACTATTTACAATAGCCAAGATATGGAAGCAACCTAAAGGTCCATCAACAGATGAATGGATAAAGATGTGGTACATATATACAATGGAATATTACTTAGCCATAAAAAAGAATTAAATAATGCCTTTTGAAGCAACATGGATGGACCTAGAGATTATCATACTAAGTGAAGTAAGTCAGACAGAGAAAGACAAATATTGTATTATATCACTTACATATGAAATTCGTATCATTTTTTAAATGATACAAATGAACTCATTTACAAAACAGAAACAGACTCATAGACTTTGAAAACAAACTATGGTCACCAATGGGTAAAGGTAGGGGGGAGGGATAAATTAGGAGTTTAGGACTAACATATACAAACTACTATATATAAAATAATCAACAAGCACCTACTGTACAACACAGGGAACTCTACTCAGTATTCTGTAGCAACCTATATGGGAGAAGAATCTGAAAAAGAATAGATATATGTATATGTATAACTGAATCACTTTGCTATACACCTGAAACTAACACAACATTGTAAATCAACTATATTGTAACACAAAAATGAAAATTTTAAAAAAGAACTAGTTGAAAAGAAAAAACCAAAAAAAGAAAATAAATATTTTTCAATTCTTTAAAATTTTTATAATTAGACTACCTTCAGGCTTGTTTATGTAAAAGTAACCATCATATATATGCATGATCTTCATTATAAAGCCTCAAATAGTAAGAGTCAGATTTGCCATAATTTCTTTTTCCAAGCATAACCTAACAAAAAAGGAAGAAAGGAAGGAAGGGAGGGAGGAAGAAAAAGAGGGGAATTCTTTTTTAAAAAATTAATTAATTAATTAATTTTTGGTTGCACTGGGTCTGTTGCTGCACATGGGCTTTCTCTAGCTGCAGTGAGCGGGGGCTAGTCTTCGTTGCAGTGCATGGGTTTCTCATTGTGGTGGCTTCTCTTTGTTGTGGAGCACGGGCTCTAGGTGCACGGGCTTCAGTAGTTGGGGCATGTGCGATCAGTAGTTGTGGCTTGCGGGCTCTAGAGTGCAGGCTCAGTAGTCGTGGTGCATGGGCTTAGTTGCTCTGTGGCATGTGGGATCTTGCCAGACCAGGGATCAAACCTGTGTCCTCTGCACTGGCAGGTGGATTCTTAACCACTGCACCACCAGGGAAGCCCTGGAGGGAAATTCTTTTTTTTTTTTTTTTTTTTTTAATTTTACTTATTTATTTATGGCTGTGTTGGGTCTTCGTTTCTGTGCGGGGGCTCTCTCTAGTTGTGGCAAGCAGGGGCCACTCTCCATCACGGTGCGCGGGCCCCTCACCATCGCGGCCTCTCCCGTTGCAGAGCACAGGCTCCAGACGCGCGGGCTCAGCAATTGTGGCTCACGGGCCCAGTTGCTCCGCGGTATGTGGGATCCTCCCAGACCAGGGCTCGAACCCGCGTCCCCTGCATTGGCAGGCAGACTCTCAACCACTGCGCCACCAGGGAAGCCTGGGAAATTCTTAATTAAGAATTAATTAAGAAAAAAGGGAAGACTCCTAGTTGCGGCATGCAGGCTTCTTAGTTGTGGCATGCAGACTCTTATTTGCGGCATGTGAACTCCTAGTTGTGGCATGCATGCGGGATCTAGTTCACCGACCAGGGATCAAACCTGGGCTCCCTATATTGGGAGCGCAGAGTCTTACCCACTGGACCACCAGAACTAAGAGTCCACACGCTACAACTAAGAGCCCCCATGCCACAACTGAGGATCCCGCACGCTGCAACAGAGATCTCGCATGCTGCAATGAAGACCCGGCACATCCAAAATACATTAAATAAATAAATATTTTAAAAAAGAAAGAAAGAAAGAAAGGAGGGAGGAAGGGACTTTTATCAAAGCCCTGACTATGAACCGAAAGGGACTATCAAAGGGGAACATTAGTCTTCTTCAATAATAAAAGGGTATCAATGAGTCAAAACCCAAATTATCAATTTTAGTAGACCTGCTACCTCTTTGACTTTAGCTGGCTTATAGATACATGACTGGTCAAATCCTGTTTGTATTTATGTTTATAAGTTGTTCCTGCTATCTATTGTTAACTGCCTCAGAACATAGTGGCTTGACTATACCATTTCACGATATCTCACATTTGTCAGTCATGAATTCCGTTAGAGATTGGCTGAATAATTCTCCCTTCCACATGTTACTGACAGATTGGGCTACTCTGAAGAGGCATGACAGCTTCACTTTCAACTCTGGTTCCCTGGGAGAAATGGCTGGAAGGCTAAGGTCTGCTGAGGCCAGTCTTAGACATGGCCTCTCCAGCATGGAGTCTATCGGTAGTCAGGGTTTTTATATAAGGCAGCTCAGGGATCCCAAAGGGAGCGTTCCAAGGGAGCCTAGGTGGAAGCTGCAAGACTTCTTATGACCTAACCTCAGGTGTCTAAGAATGCCACTTCTCAAGTCTTCTATCAGTCAAAACAGACATGAAGACCTGATTAGACACATGAGGAAGGACTTTGACATCACGTTTCAGTGGGAAGAGTAGCAAAGAATGTTTGGCCATTTTAAATCTTCCACACAAATTCACATTGCAAGATATGTCAGGAAGACCCATAGCTCGAAGATACATATTCTGCTGATGCTTTACCAATATTATTTTTGGAAAAAAATGGTTGTTTATAGTTATGTCTTCTTTAAAACTGTTCAGGTTTAAACTACTGTAACCAATTTTTATGACATGGAACTTTTAAAGTCTTAAGCTCTTTTTTTGGGGTGGGGGGGTGTTTTGTTCTGGGTTTTGGTTATATCTTTTAGAAAATTCTTTTCCCATTCCAAAGGCCTACCTTAGCCAAATATTAGGCAGATATGAGGTACGTTTCTTTTCAGGCACATTGCCTTGGTAGGCCACAGATTCTGAAGGAGCATATTAGTCCTCCCAGTGTGGCTAACTGTTAAGAACATAACTGTGAAAATAACTTGTAACATAAAGCACCTACATTCCAAGTACTTCTTAGAGAGTATAACTTCTACCTCATAGCCACTCACAACTTAGCAAAAATCAGTTGAAACAAATATTAAAAATAGTGAATTCCTGAGATGGTCAGTATTGCAGTCCTCCAAACTTATCTGCACTTAGCTTCATCCAAGCCAGCATTGTTAAACCAAACAATTTCTCATTGTTTTAATGCCCTACTGATAATTTTTTACTAAGTTGAACTTTGACATTACACCATCACCTCACATTGATAGCCTTTATAAGACACTGCCTTTTAAAGCTCATTACTATATCTATTATTATGTGAATATAGTTGAAGCTATGGTTCAGGACACCACCTTGCCTCCTTTAGGAGAATCTGCAGGTAAAATTTCTCTCTGGCTGAGTAACAGAAATAGTTGAACCTCTCTGGAGCAACTAATTTGTCTTTATTTTGAGACCCTGAATCATGTAACTGGTTTTGCTTTCCTCTTTGCTATGTCCGCTAAAAGTCAAATTTGTTGCCTTTCGTTGGCAACTGAGAGAATATGAACTTGAATGCTGACCTCATGCTGCAGTTTAACTCATTTTTCATAGCACTGCTTTCCCTTTTTCTAATAACTCATTTCTTTTATCTGTTTATAGTGCGTGTTTTTTGAAACCTGCCTTAAATCTTTTTTGAAAAAAGGCAAGGAGTAAATGATTAAATTAAAATAAATATTAAATAATTGTTCATTGAGTGCTTACTATATTTTACAAAGAGTGTGTAAGTGGTATGCTATCTTACTAGACCTTTGGACACATGCTTTACAGTTATGGGAAACAGAAACATGTATTTAATGGGTGATCTCAGCTGAGTCTAATCAGACATTGGGTGTGTGACACCATCTATACCTCCTCTAATCTATCTGAATTGAGGAGCTAGAAGAATAATTCAGGACGTTAGTAACTGTGATTAAGAATTTTCAGGTCTTTGTAATAACCATGGTTAGTGAGAAAGGAATGTTATTCCCAGGAGAAAATTTCACCCTGAATAAAGACTCTGGCTTCTATATTTGGATTAAGCATTTGCTAATGTTTTAAATGGTTGGTCTAAAATAATAGTAAACAGTAAATTACATATTTTAGTTCCCTATATTTGCATATTATAACTGTCATTTTAGGGGGCCCAATATCTTGCAATTAAAATATTTTCAGATTAAAGCAGTGGTTCTCAACCACGAGTAATACCTGAAGACACTTTTGGTTGTCACAACCGGAGGTGGCGGTAGTACTGGTATCTAATTGGTAAAGGCCAGGCATGCTGCTAAAAATCCTATAATGCACTGGACAGCCCCCCACAACAAAGAATTATCTGGTCCAAATGTCATCAGTGCTGAGATTGAGGAACCCTGGGTTAAAGTCACGTGCTGTGATGTAAGAACTTTCAGTTCTTAACCAATAACTAGTGTAAATGTTTAAAACAATGTAAAACTTTTTAGAAAAATGATTGTTGGCTTTCCTTAATATTGGAGGCTCTCTGAAATTATACCATATTTATTTCTGTACACCTAACATCTAGCATAAGGCCTGGCCTACAAAGGTTTGTAGAAAGAAGCACAGGATGCTGCTGATTTCCCATCTTTAAGGGAGTTGGCCTTTTTTCTGTGCAGGAGGTAATAGTCTAGCTGTTCAACTTCCCACAGTGAAGGTCCCTTTTGCCTCTCTCTTACTTGGTTCTCATGGTAGTCAGCAATATAGAATATGTATAATTAAGGTATTAATGAGAGGGTTTGCTTGTAAATGGAATGAAATCCAGCACCTGTACAATCCTAAAACACCTGATATTTCAGAGAGACAGTCTAATGGATGTATTTGTTTTATCATAATCTAGATTGTCCCAGTACTATCCTCATATTATGTAGCCTCATGAAGCAAAGTGCCTGAATACAATGCCCTCTGCTTGTTTGAAGTGTTACTATAAGAACTATTTGGTTAAACAGCATTTCTGTATCTCTTATGGTATTAAAGTTAGAGCCATTCTCCAGTGTGTCACATAATATACTTTAGGCAAGCCTCATGTTATTAATTCAGACTCAAGATTTGTTCCAGGAAAAAAATATCTCAGCATATTATTTCTCTTGTCAAACACACACACACGCAAATATATATATACATATCTCCAACTACTTTTCCTTTTTACCTTAGCTATAAGAAAAATAAGCTGCATGAAATCATCTTCTCTTTCTGAGGCAGTGTCATGAGTTGTTAAAACGACATACCCTGGAGCCAGGCTTCCAGGATTCAAATCCCAGAACCAACACTTACTAGCTGGGACTTCACTTCTCTGTGACTCAATTCCCTCATAGACAAAATGAAGATAATAATTACACTGACTTAAGGTTACTGTTAGGATTAAAATAGTTAACTGTTAACTACTTAAAATAGTGCCTAGTACATAGGAAGCTGTTGATAAGTATCACCCATTATTATTTCTGCTTTCTTCAGACAATTCCAAGCCTGCCGGATTTTCTAGTTGCCCTCTGACTTGTTAAGCTCTTAAAGGCCAGAGCCTTAGGTAGGTTGCTCACCAACGAACTGCTGATTTCTAGCAGAATATCTAACAAATAGCATGTCTTTTAAAAAATGTGACCTGAATAAAAGAGTGGAGGTTTGTACTTTACCAACAGACAGATTATAAAACATATGAAGCTTTATCCTCAAATGGGGACTATGTCCAAAGAACAAAGGTGAATCTTGTATGAGACTGTAAAAGTATAGACCTCAAATGCCAATGAAAGACTATTATACCTACCACATTTAAGTGTTACTTTAAGTTTAGAGTTAGATCAGAAGGAAATGAGACTTCACTTAATATTTGACAGAAAAATTACTTAAGAACAATTTTCACTGTGGTGTTGCAGAATCTGACACTAGAATAAAAATTTTTGCACTCTACATAATGGATGCAAAGAAAAGGGGTCAGAAATCCTTTCCGCAAGGATTTTACAGGCCAGTGTTTATGAGGAATGCAAAGTCTAGCTACTGGGGATTTTTTAAGTGTTTTTTTGTAATTATGTGATAGACACACAACGTTGGACATGTTCTTATTCTCTATGAATTTGCTAGTTTCAGTTTAGAAGCACTTTTATTTGAATGTAAGATAGCATACATCCTGTTTGAATTTTGCCTTTTTGATAGAGTCATATCAGTGAGCACCGAATTAAATCAATGGGATTTATGGGTGCAAAGAAAAAGCTCACTACCTCACACTGTACGTTCTCTTAGAGATTTGACTTGAGAATTGAATCATCCAAAACAATCTAATTCTTCAAAGGCCATTCGTCTGTAATTATCCATACAACATGTAAATTACATCTTGCCAAGTGTTGGAAATAAAGTTTTTGATCCTGTCATGCATATGTCTAAGAAACCATATGATGTTTAACTGAAAAACAAATCTCGCCTGCTACCTGTCAATTAATCAACCAATAACTTAGTTTCAGGCTTATTTGCAGAGCTGAATCCCTACTTAGTGGAAGTGACGTGGTGAGTAAGTGATGACGGCATAGCCATCTGAAAGGATTACACTCCTAAGGTTAGCTCTCCAAACAGCCCCACATTTGACGGAAGTGATGTAGACAACAGGATAGACACTTTCAGCTTGGTGGTAAGAAGGCACTGCAGAAATTTAAAAGATTCCAGTAATGTCTTTCTAATATTCTATGATGTTATGAAACTTGATTACTCACTATGCTGTATTACCATGCCCATGTCATATATAAATTTCATTTCTTTCCATTTCTCTGTGGTATCATTTCACAAAATTACAGGGCTGGAAGAGAATCTGATTTTCCAACATTCAACTTGACTCTGTTACCCAATTATGATGTGATTTTAAGTACCATTCCAAAGTGTTACACACCCATCATCAGACAGCTTTAGATTATTTAAAGTTTACAAAGTATAAAATGTTTGTAATTTTTTAACATGTAATGAGAATAACTGATAGTCCTTTGTGAATTGTTTTTTGATGAGCTTCCTTCTCCTATTCCCTTAGATGATTAAGAGAAAAGTATTTCTCCCTCTCCACCCTTTTTTTGGCTTTATATGTTCTTCTTTAAAGAATCTGAAGATTGCTTTAATTAAACAATAGGATGAAGGAGGAGAAAAGGGATATGCGTTAAGATTTGGCTGAATGTCAAGCACTGTGCTAGGTTTTTTGTAATATACTATGTCATCTAATTTCTACAACACTTGTGGTTTGTATTATTATCTCTATTTTATAGAGGACTCAGAAATATTAGATTCAAAGTCATGCAGCTAGCAAGTGGCAGAAGCAGGCTTCTTCTTTAAACCTAGGTCTTCCAACTCTATGTCTAGTGCTTTTCCTAGTACAACACACATGTAGAAACAGGTCACCAGGATAGCCTCATTCTGACCTACACTCTGCTAATCTAGCATGTATCACCAAGGAAGTGGTCAGGATCACTCTAATATGGTTATCATGCATAACTCTTGCTTATTTTATCCTTAAAAGCATTCCAGGTGGAATATAGTTCACATAGAAAAACTGCTCCCAGAAAAAAAAAGGCCTAAGGAAAATGATTATGTATGAAAATTCTCTGATTGAGATCTACAGTTAAAAAGGAATTGTAGTAGCACCTCTTAACTAAGGATAGAACCCACAAGAATTCAGTATCTCATTGCACTTCTCATCTCCAGGCTCAACTTGATCTGTATGCAGAGTGAGTAAACATTATTTAATTTAATCCTTCTGAAAGAGGTATGATTATCTGCATTTTTAAGATTATCTCAAAAAAACAATATTTAAAATTAAGTAACTTGTTCAAGGTCACACAGCTAAACCTCTGTATCATACCATTAAAATCTTTCTGTTCAAGTTCAAATCCTTTCCTAGAGTTCCCGAAACATTTCTTCTTTCCATTAGCTCATTTTCACACTGTAACCCTATGGTCCTTCACCATACTTTGCTTCCTAGCAGCAAACCTCCTCATCAACTCCACTTCCTTAAATTCTCCCTCTTGCTCTTAGATCTTCAGTCTGCTCAAAGATTCCACAGAATGTTTCCTTGAGCAGTACTGCCTAATTAAAAAGCTTTTCAAATCCTTCTCTTCCATAAACGTTTTCCATGAACTTGTAATAAACAGTGGTATTTCACTTATTTATTGTAATGTGTACATTCTGATTCATAGACATTCTCTTATTAATAGCCACACAAAATGACACATATCTTTATATATTAACCTAATAAATCTCTTTAACATTTGAACACTTCATTCACTTTGTTACTTTTGAGTTCACAGTTTCTAGAGGCCAGCAATTGTGTCTGATGAGGCAATCTGGTACAACGCCCATTAGGCCCCTCATTTGATGATAATAAATATGCCAAATGGCAAACTAGAGCACATTTATCTGCTAGGTGGTGTCCCAGGGACACTGATCTATTCATTAAACGTTTATATGGCACCTATTATGCTTGATCCTGTGCTAAGTGCTCATGTGCTCTAAATGAAACACTAATTAAAACCACCTAAATTATTCGGTTTGGTTCTTCCCTAAGTTGCATGTGATTATAGGTATGTCAGGTGACCCCACTGCTTCTCAGTTTCTTCTTTTATAATAAGAGGATTAGATGATTCCCAAAGTCCCTTCTAGTGGTGTAGGTTCAATGTGGTTGTGTCACTTCCTAAACTGACAAGTCATACCTCTTAACTTTCCAAATTAGATATGGTTTAATCTTCATAGCTACGTAACTTAGAGAAAACTTCTTTTAAAAAGATACACAAATGACAAGAACTAACTTGGATGTACTGCAGATTTCTCTTAGCAATATTTTTATTTAAGTGTAAATGAATCATAAACACAAGGATTGTATTTCTCCTAAAAATAAACATGCCTAAAATCTCATGATATTTTCTTGGCAAAATGCACTTAGGCTTTTAGTAAACCCGAGACATTGGAAAATCAGATGATATACTGAGAACAGGATATTCGTGCAAGATTTATACCTACAAAATGAAGTAAATTGAGGCAATATGTTGGTTATTACAGGCTAAGGAGCTCTAGTGATTTTATTCCCCTGATATTAAAAGTAAAAGTAAATTTGGGACTTAATAGTCTAGTTCAAGACCCAAACCACAAAGACCTTACTACTCCGTACATTCATTACATGGACTTCTTTGCCTATTAGTTAAACAAATTCCCCTATACCACTTGTTCCCAATTGATCATTTCTTTCAGACTGACTTAACTGGACACTGACTCTTTCCATAAGTTCTCCCTGTTTTCCAAAGTGTAGAATCTCTTTTTCCAACACACCACACATTTCAGGGTTTCCAAACAACTTTCAGCTCATGAGTCCCTCATCTTCATATAAACAAACAAACAAATAATACATCTGTTCCCTTGAAGCTCTTGCCAATTGACCATACATTCTTTTTCTTTTTTTCTTTTTTTTGGCCACGCTGCATGGCATGCAGGATCTTAGTTCCCCGACCAGGGATTGAACCCATGGCCCCTGCAGTGGAAGCGCAGAGTCCTAACCACTGAACCGCCAGGGTATTCCCCCCAATTGACTATACACTCTTTACTCAATTCTGACATTATCTTCTATTATCCTCCTGGTCATTTCCCTTGATTCAATAAAATCTTTGGCACCTGTTGAAACCATTTATTTCCTGCTATTGTGAGTAATGTCATCATCTACTAGCATGACTCATCCAAACCTAAACAGAATAATCTTTGAACTTACCTTCTTTACTCCACTTGTTATCCTTCTCATGGACATACCCAGAAATGCTCCACTTCTGAAACTGGAAATGCCCTCTCTCTACTCTTGAGACCACAGTTTTCTGACTTTCCCATAGATCTTTTCAATTTCATTAGACTCCAACTCACAGGTCTTTCTACTTTCTCTCCTATTAGCCACTGCTTCCTTCTTTCTCCTCTACTTCTCTGATCCATCACTTCTAAACTTCTCCTTCCTTGACACTATCCTTGCAAACATCTCCATCCAGAAAAGTCAACTAGGTTGCAAATGCTATTTAGTAAATCACACAACTGGGCATTGAATCAAGAGTTGAGTTCTCTCTTTCCTTTCCTAACTAATAGGAGAGAAGCAATTGAGTCACATGGCAATAGTACCATTCCTTCTTCAAGCCATTCCTCCCTTACACCTCAACTCCTAATCTATTTTCTCAATAGAGAAAATGCAATTCATAAGAGAGGCAGTCCCCTGATTTTAGAGAAAGGACAGAAAGAAAGATCAGATGATCTTTCTAAACTTTCTATCCTTGGAATGGAGATGAAGTCCCCTCTCCACTACAGAGAGTGGAGGAGTGGCATTATTACCAATTAACTTCCTCAAGAACCTATAAGCCCTAACAGGTGAAAGACAAGACTTTCTTGTTCTCCTTTATAAACTTAGAACCCCGCACAATGACTAACACATAGTAGGGGTTCAAACAACATTCACTTAAATCATGAATAAATGACTGGGTAATGGTCAGGGAATTTCTGACAAATATATTTGTATCTTCAAACCACTAGCTAGCTGCTTTAGTTGCATGCTTGTTATATGTGGAGACCGAGATTTCGTCTCAGCAAACTCTCTCAAACCATTTTCATGTGCCTTTGGTTTTAACAAAACTCAAAATATACTCTGCCAAGTATACTTCTCCATAGACTTTAAACACAAGATTCTTTCAGAGGAAATTTAATACTAATGTTTATGATTCATTTACACTTAAATCATCAAAACATCACTGAAGAATCCCATTTGGCTGTCTAATTTTGTGTTTCCCTAACTGGATAATTGTTTGTATATTTAAGACAAAATTATTATTTGCCCTTAATTATTTAGATGATTGTCTCAATTACATACTTTGTATCTTGCATGTAGACAAGCCATAATCAAACTAAAATGCACTCTGATTTCAGGATAATTCAGTCTTTATATTTGAGGATATAGTTTTTGTATGAGAGAACTGAAACAAGAAATAAGAAGTTTAAAAGTACTCTTTTAAATAAAGGCCTATTTAGTAGTTAATGCAGAATCCATTTAAGTCGTTCTTAATACAGAAAAATATTTTGACCTGTTTAGCAATTTTCACTTTTCCTGGTCATTTTAAAATAAATCGTCAGTCTCAAAAAGAAAGGAGTCTAGTATTACATCAGAAAATCAAGTTGGGATGCTAAAAGTTGTTAAGACCTTAAACAGATGGAGAACTAGAGGAAGAAATTAGTTTCTTCCTGGAGTTTAGTTTTCCTTATCTTTATTAAAGTACTTTTCCAGGCCACTCTTACCTTATGTTTTTCCTTTCTCCTTCTCACTCACTCTGCTCTAGCCATACTGGCCTTGACAATTCAAATTCATTCTTTTTCAGGACCTATGTCTATTCTATCTCCTGGAGGCTCTTCCCGCAGATATTCACTTGGCTCATTTCAATTAAGTATTCCAAAGTCACCTCTTAAGGGCAGTCTTCCCTAATTCCCCTAGACAAAGTAGCCATTTCCTCCCACTTGTTCATTCTCTTCTTAGCCTGCTTCACTCTTACCCTAGTACTTATTACTAATGTCACTACCTGCATTTGTAAAAGATACTTATTAATTTAGCTATCTATGTCAGATTACCTCAAAAAGGCAAGGACTATGGTTTCTTCATTATCATATCACCCAATAATTGTTGAATCAATTAATTAGTCTTCAGCATTAGCATTTAAATAGCTTTTTTGGGTCATTTCACCTTACTGAGTTTTGTAATATACCAAGGGGAAAACATAAAATTTGCAAATATTACTAATGAAAAAAGAAAGATAATGCTATCTATAGCATTTACTCTGGTTCAAAGGTGAAGCGAATGTTTCTCAATTCTGCTGCATGTATGATTTCAAAATATTCAAAGGCTTGGGATTTGACAAAGCAAATAAAATTCTTTTTTGTTGTTTTGATAGAGAAACAAGGAAAGGTAAATCTTTGGAGTCCTGACTCTGTAGATAATGGAATGCTCTAATCTGGATATACACTAAATATAAAGGAAAACCGACTTATTGCTAATTACATTCAACAATACAAATTGTGGTTTCACCAAAAGAGTATTTTCTCATTTTAGAGTACAAAAAAAAATATTATTCACTTCTAAAAATTACTACCTCATTTTTCTAAATACTATGAAGATGATGCTAGAAACTGACTCGGGATGGGGTGGGGAGGGTGTAGCAGCTATTTTAATTATTTTTCCTCAAAATTTCATCCAATCCTTATTATCCAATTTTTTATTAGCATCTAAATAAAGAGACAAAATAATACCCATCACTCTTGAACATTTACTACTAGGTTCCATGGACTTTGTGTTCTAAATGCTTTATGTATATTCCCTATTTAATCCTCACATCAAACAAGAAAACGAACACTCAGAAAGTTTAACTAACTTGCTCAAGGTTATCCTGATTTGTTCTGAGGGAGACTGGCTTCCTGACCATTCTGCAGTACTGAACAATTTACCCAGCATGAGCACTCCCTTAGGCATCAACACTCTCAACACACAAAGCATGGCACTAACGCCTTCAGATAACGTGGTCCAATCTCTTAACTCTTCAAAAAACTTTTTTAAATGAAAGGTGCATATTTTATTACAGTATATAAATAACTTGGAAAACCTTAAAAAATATATTCCTGACCAGGGAACAGAGGACTGTTGCAATGACCAGAAAGATAAATAGATGTTAAAGCCAAATCTCCTTTGAAGGAGATAGAGCAGGAAGCACAAGGGAGTAGGTCAGAGCATTGCTGGAGCCAGCTGTACTAAGATCTTCAACCTCATGGTCAGACCACAGTCTACATTCTAACTGGCTATGGTTTCTGTAGGGATCTGTAAGTACATTCTAACTGGCTATGGTTTCTGTAGGGATCTGTAAGTCCCTTACAATGATTATCACATACGTATCACATACACACTAAGGCTTGACATTTGTTACTCTGAATATGTAGATGGACATGCCTAGCCTTTGCTTTGGCCCAGTAAGTAGGCTTGGTTTCCAGGGATATGATCCTGATTTCCAGCTTCAGAGATAACGGTAAAGTATCTCAGAGGACAATAAAGAACTGAGATGTACTTTTCTCCTCTATCTCTTATTCTTTGGACAATTCCTATGATCTGAACCTCAGAGATCAAATTGCAGTATCTTCCATGCTAGCTTGTTATGACAACTAAGGTTGTAAAGGAAGAAACCATTCCAAGACTTTGCCTAATAAGTGCCATTAAACCAACAGTTGAACTCCCCATCCACTCCTTAACTGCTAAGAAGAGAAGCAGTTGAGTATATGGCCATACTAACCAAGGGATAAGTGACCAGGAGTCACTACGAATAACAGCAAGCCCAGTCCTGCCAAAACTACAAAAACGATCCATACAAAGAATTCAGTGGTGTCAAGTCTACAAAATTCTATATACCATTGGCCTCTGATAGTTATTTTTTGGCTATGACACAGAGAGACCCAGACAACCTCAAAAAAGAAGCTGAGAACTTACCTTATTCTATTTTTCTTACTACGACTATCCTTTGTTTACAAGTCTGCACTTCTTGTTTAATTAAGAGGCAGCTGGCAATACTGCTTTTTATTTCAGAATATCCGTAAGGAAGAAACACGTGGTCCACGTGGCACTGAGGAGAGAAGGATGAGATCAAATATTATGACCAACTCCTTAACATCAGGCACTACTCAGAATAGACCTGCATTTGTAATCCACCATTTTTTCCTGCTTGGGTACATCAGTCATGTTGGGAGGAATCTGAAACTCACAAAGAGGCTTAAATTCTCAAATCCAGAGGGTTAGTTTTCCTGGCACATTTTTCTTTAGAAAAACAATTTTTGTATGTGTGATTCATAGAAAACTAAGCTTCTCTTTTCATCAAAGATGGGTCAGTTAATTTAGCACAGTGCCACACACACCAAAGGCAAGAGGCACTGTTTTCAAGGATCATTTATACATGTCAGTAAAGGGTGATTGAAACTGAATCTTTAAAAATAGACCTTTGGAGCAGAAGCAAGAAAAACTACAATCCTGCAGCCTGTGGACCAAAAACCACAGTTACAGAAAGATAGACAAGATGAAAAGGCAGAGGGCTATATATCAGATGAAGGAACAAGAAAAAACCCCAGAAAAACAACTAAATGAAGTGGAGATAGGCAACCTTCCAGAAAAAGAATTCAGAATAATGATAGTGAAGATGATCCAGGACCTCGGAATAAGAATGGAGGCAAAGATTGAGAAGATGCAAGAAATGATTAACAAAGACCTAGAAGAATTAAAGAACAAACAAACAGAGATGACCAATACAATAACTGAAATGAAAACTACACTAGAAGGAATCAATAGCAGAATAACTGAGGCAGAAGAACGGATAAGTGACCTGGAAGACAGAATGGTGGAATTCACTGCTGCACAACAGACTAAAGAAAAAAGAATGAAAAGAAATGAAGACAGCCTAAGAGACCTCTGGGACAACATTAAATGCAACAACATTCGCATTATAGGGGTCCCAGAAGGAGAAGAGAGAGAGAAAGGACCAGAGAAAATATTTGAAGAGATTATAGTCGAAAACTTCCCTAACATGGGAAAGGAAATAGCCACCCAAGTCCAGGAAGCGCAGAGAGTCCCATACAGAATAAACCCAAGGAGAAACACGCCAAGACACAGTAATCAAAATGGCAAAAATTAAAGACAAAGAAAAATTATTGAAAGCAGCAAGGGAAAAACGACAAATAACATACAAGGGAACTCCCATAAGGTTAACAGCTGATTTCTCAGCAGAAACTCTACAAGCCAGAAGAGAGTGGCATGATATACTTAAAGTGATGAAAGGGAAGAACCTACAACCAAGATTACTCTACCCAGCAAGGATCTCATTTAGATTTGATGGAGAAATCAAAAGCTTTACAGACAAGCAAAAACTAAGAGAATTCAGCACCACCAAACCAGCTCTACAACAAATGCTAAAGGAACTTCTCTAAGTGGGAAACACAAGAGAAGAAAAGGACCTATAAAAACAAACCCAAAACAATTAAGAAAATGGTCATAGGAACATACATATCGATAATTACCTTAAACGTGAATGGATTAAATGCTCCAACCAGCAGACACAGGCTTGCTGAATGGATACAAAAACAAGACCCATATATATGCTGTCTACAAGAGACCCACTTCAGACCTAGGGACACATACAGACTGAAAGTGAGGGGATGGAAAAAGATATTCCATGCAAATGGAAATCAAAAGAAAGCTGGAGTAGCTATACTCATATCAGATAAAATAGACTTTAAAATAAAGAATGTTACAAGAGACAAAGAAGGACACTACATAATGATCCAGGGATCAATCCAAGAAGAAGATATAACAATTATAAATATATATGCACCCAACATAGGAGCACCTCAATACATAAGGCAACTGCTAACAGCCATAAAAGAGGAAATTGACAGTAACACAATAATAGTGGGGGACTTTAACACCTCACTTACACCAATGGACAGATCATCCAAAATGAAAATAAATAAGGAAACAGAAGCTTTAAATGACACAATAGACCAGATAGATTTAATTGATATTTATAGGACATTCCATCCAAAAACAGCAGACTACACGTCCTTCTCAAGTGCGCATGGAACATTCTCCAGGATAGATCACATCTTGGGTCACAAATCAAGCCTCAGTAAATTTAAGAAAACTGAAATCATATCAAGCATCTTTTCTGACCACAATGCTACGAGATTAGAAATGAATTACAGGGAAAAAAACGTAAAAAACACAAACACATGGAGGCTAAACAATACGTTACTAAATAACCAAAAGATCACTGAAGAAATCAAAGAGGAAATAAAAAAATACCTAGAGACAAATGACAATGAAAACACGACGACCCAAAACCTATGGGATGCAGCAAAAGCAGTTCTAAGAGGGAAGTTTATAGCTATACAAGCCTACCTAAAGAAACAAGAAAAAGCTCAAGTAAACAATCTAACCTTACACCTAAAGAAACTAGAGAAAGAAGAACAAACAAAACCCAAAGTTAGCAGAAGGAAAGAAATCATAAAGATCAGAGCAGAAATAAATGAAATAGAAACAAAGAAAACAATAGCAAAGATCAATAAAACTAAAAGCTGGTTCTTTGAGAAGATAAACAAAATTGATAAGCCATTAGCCAGACTCATCAAGAAAAAGAGGGAGAGGACTCAAATCAATAAAATTAGAAATGAAAAAGGAGAAGTTACAACAGACACTGCAGAAATACAAAGCATCCTAAGAGACTACTACAAGCAACTTTATGCCAATAAAATGGACAACCTGGACGAAATGGACAAATTCTTAGAAAGGTATAAACTTCCAAGACTGAACCAGGAAGAAACAGAAAATATGAACAGACCAATCACAAGTAATGAAATTGAAACTGTGATTAAAAATCTTCCAACAAACAAAAGTCCAGGACCAGATGACTTCACAGGTGAATTCTATCAAACATTTAGAGAAGAGCTAACACCTATCCTTCTCAAACTCGTCCAAAAAATTGCAGAGGAAGGAACACTCCCAAACTCATTCTATGAGGCCACTATCACCCTGATACCATAACCAGAAAAAGACACTACAAAAAAAGAAAATTACAGACCAATATCACTGATGAATACAGATGCAAAAATCCTCAACAAAATACTAGCAAACAGAATCTGACAACACATTAAAAGGATCATACACCACAATCAAGTGGGATTTATCCCAGGGATGCAAGGATTCTTCAATATACGCAAATCAATCAATGTGATACACCATATTAACAAATTGAAGAATAAAAACCATATGATCATCTCAATAGATGCAGAAAAAGCTTTTGACAAAATTCAACACCCATTTCTGATAAAAACTCTCCAGAAAGTGGGCATAGAGGGAACCTACCTCAACATAATAAAGGCCATATATGACAAACCCACAGCAAACATCATTCTCAATGGTGAAAAACTGAAAGCATTTCTTCTAAGATCAGGAATGAGACAAGGATGTCCACTCTCACCACTATTATTCAACATAGTTCTGGAAGTCTTAGCCACGGCAATCAGAGAAGAGAAAAAAAAAAAAGGAATACAAATTGGAAAAAAAGAAGTAAAACTGTCACTGTTTGCGGATGACATGATATTATACATAGAGAATCCTAAAACTGCCACCAGAAAACTGCTAGAGCTAATTAATGAATATGGTAAAGTTGCAGGATACAAAATTAATGCACAGAAATCTCTTGCATTCCTATACACTAATGATGAAAAATCTGAAAGAGAAATTATGGAAACACTCCCATTTACCACTGCAACAAAAAGAATAAAATACCTAGGAATAAACCTACCTAGGGAGACAAAAGACCTGTATGCAGAAAACTATAAGACACTGTTGAAAGAAATTAAAGATGATACCAACAGATGGAGAGATATACCATGTTCTTGGATTGGAAGAATCAACATTGTGAAAATGACTCTACTACCCAAAGCAATCTACAGATTCAATGCAATCCCTATCAAATTACCAATGGCATTTTTTACGGAACTAGAACAAATCACCTTAAAATTTGTATGGAGACACAAAAGACCCCGAATAGCCAAAGCAGTCTTGAGGGAAAAAAACGGAGCTGGAGGAATCAGACTCCCTGACTTCAGACTATACTACAAAGCTACAGTAATCAAGACAATATGGTACTGGCACAAAAACAGAAACATAGATCAATGGAACAAGATAGAAAGCCCAGAGATTAACCCACACACCTATGGTCAACTAATCTATGACAAAGGAGGCAAAGATATACAATGGAGAAAAGACAGTCTCTTCAATAAGTGGTGCTGGGAAAACTGGACAGCTACATGTAAAAGAATGAAATTAGAATACTCCCTAACACCATACACAAAAATAAACTCAAAATGGATTAGAGACCTAAATGTAAGACTGGACACTATAAAACTCTTAGAGGAAAACATAGGAAGAACACTCTTTGACATAAATCACAGCAAGATCTTTTTTGATCCACCTCCTAGAGTAATGGAAATAAAAACAAAAATAAACAAGTGGGACCTAATGAAACTTAAAAGCTTTTGCACAGCAAAGGAAACCATAAACAAGACGAAAAGACAACCCTCAGAATGGAAGAAAATATTTGCAAACGAATCAACGGACAAAGGATTAATCTCCAAAATATATAAGCAGCTCATTCAGCTCAATATTAAAGAAACAAACAACCCAATCCAAAAATGGGCAGAAGACCTAAATAGACATTTCTCCAAAGAAGACATACAGATGGCCACGAAGCACATGAAGAGATGCTCAACATCACTAATTATTAGAGAAATGCAAATCAAAACTACAATGAGGTATCACCTCACACCAGTTAGAATGGGCATCACCAGAAAATCTACAAACAACAAATGCTGGAGAGGGTGTGGAGAAAAGGGAACCCTCTTGCACTGTTGGTGGGTATGTAAATTGATACAGCCACTATGCAGAACAATATGGAGGTTCCTTAAAAAACTAAAAATAGAATTACCATATGACCCAGCAATCCCACTACTGGGCATATACCCAGAGAAAACCGTAATTCAAAAAGACACATGCACCCGAATGTTCATTGCAGCACTATTTACAATAGCCAGGTCATGGAAGCAACCTAAATGCCCATCAACAGACGAATGGATAAAGAAGTGGTGGTACATATATACAATGGAATATTACTCAGCCATAAAAAGGAAAGAAATTGAGTCATTTGTTGAGACGTGGATGGATCTAGAGACTGTCATACAGAGTGAAGTAAGTCAGAGAGAGAAAAACAAATATCGTATATTAACGCATGTATGTGGAACCTAGAAAAATGGTACAGATGAGCCGGTTTGCAGGGCATAAGTTGAAACACAGATGTAGAGAACGGACATATGGACACCAAGGGGGGAAGACTGCGGTGGGGTGGGGATGGTGGTGTGCTGAATTGGGCGATTGGGACTGACATGTATACACTGATGTGTATAAAATTGATGCCTAATAAGAACCTGCAGTATAAAAAAACAAACAAACAAAAAAATAGACCTTTGCTGGTTATGATTTCATAATTCACCCTGCTTCCCTCATTGCTCATTTAGTTGAAACATCATAATTTGCCCCAAATAAAATTAATATCAAAAGAGGTATCAGTCTACGAAAACTATATCATTACACAAGTATTCTTATCTTTGCAATCTAGGGATTTCATAACTTCAGTTTCAAAATTTTTCTCTTAATTAGTAACTACCAAATATATCCTTTTTGTTTAATTGTTTTAAAGCTCATTTATTATTTTCCAGACCTTTTGACTCAGACCTATGTTAGGTATCTAGCTAACATGCTTACCTGAATTCTAAACAATTATTTTATTTGATCTGTATATCAATAATGATGGTCTGCATAAGTGAGTACAGGAGCTGAATAATTTTATAAAAATTTTATATACTGACTATATTTCTAATTTAACCAAGCTACTACCATCTTTCTCCACAAAAATAACCATTTCCTAGCTCTGACGTTATTTAAGGTTGTCTCTTCTCCTTTCCTCTGCTGCTAGATGCCCTCTTACCTGATGTTGCCTATCAGAATGGAGACCGAAGATGCCAATACTGAGGGGACAAAGAATAAACCAACGTTCTCTCAGGTAAAGCTCTAGGGTAAAAGGAGAGCTGGAAAAGTATGTATAAATTGTGTCTCTGCCTTTAATATCATGACTCTCTCAACACTACAGAGTTACTCTAATATAGGCATGCCAGGCACAGGGAGGGGCAGGCAGGCTTTCTGGCTCTCCTCCAATCAAATGTAGGTAGCTCCATTTTGTCTATAGCAGAATCTAGTCCAATTCAGATTGATGGTAACCACTAGAAGGCCATTTTGAATCTAAGCAAAGGAATGTTTCCTGTCTCTCTTTTTCTGCATCTTTAGCTCCTAATATTAGTTTTCTTTCTTAATCTTGCCAAAATAATGCACCTCAAAATGTGAGTATAAAACACAGCATTAGAAAAATATATCGGCCTTGGAGGAACCTCTTGAAAATTTTCTTTCAAGTTCTGCTTGCTGGTTGAAGGGTTTAGGCCAGGGTGGTATGTGTGCTATCAATCTCTTTTGAATCAAACAGAATTCTTAAGTTAGCTCAATCACTTTTCCTTTTATCAGATCTACATGTCTACTATTTCCCTTTAAATAGAAGAAAACAGCCAACCTTCTCTTTACTTCCTCTTCTCTCCTTGCACAGTTCTTCCGTGCAGGGCTCAAAAGCCCTGGAGGAGAAATCTGTCCAGGGGTCTGGCAATAAGCAACAGTAATAAAAATGTCTAACAGAGATCATGTTATCTTGGACAAGTCATTTAACTGTTGATGCCTCTATTACCTCATGTGTCTAATCAACAAAACAAAACGAAAATCTTCTAATACCTTACATATTTTTTTCAAAGTGTTTTTAAGTAAGATATTCCCTATGTCTGTTTTAAGATTGAAATATAATTCACATACAGTAAAATGCATAGCTATTACATTTTGGATAAATGCTGACAAATGCATACACTCATGTAACCCATATCCATATCAAATATATCAATAGATCATTTCAAATGATCAATAGATCATTTCATACCAAAATGTTTCCTCATACCCCTTCCTATTCAGTCCTGCCACATAACCACCTCCCAACCACCAACCCCAGAGGCCACCATCATTCTAATTTATTTTACCAGAGATAGACTTAGCTGGTCCTAGAACTATATATAAATAGATTCACAGAAGATATTATTTTGTGTCTGGTTTCTTTTGCACAGAATGTTTTTGAGATGTATCCATGCTGTTGTACGTATCAGCAGTTTGTCCCTTTTTTATTGCTCCTTAATATTTCATTCCTTATTTCCTTAATTCTAATCCCTCATTTCTTTCCTATTATTCTTTAATATCCCATTACATGAAATATCACAATTTATTTACTTATTTTCCTGTCAGTTTTGGGGTTTTGCCACTTACAAATAAGGTTACTATATACATTCTTGTACAAGCCTGTTTTGAGAAAATTTATTTTATCTTGAGAAATTTAGGAGTACAGCTGCTGAATCAGACCATCAACATATGTCTGACTTAAAAAGAAAATGACAGTTTTCCAAAATGTTTAGGCCATTTTACATTTCCAACAATAATATATGAGATCTCTGGCTCCTCCACATTCTTGTCAAAATTCGGTGTTAGTATTTTTAATTTTAGTAATTCTAGTGCATGTGAACTACTATCTCATTATGATATTAATTTTCACCTTTCTAATGAGGTTGAGGACTTTTTAATGAGATGCTTGGCTGCTTATGTATCTTTGTGTAGTGTCTGTTAAAGTATTTTTCCATTATTTTACTGGATTGTTTTTATTTCTATTTTTGATTTACAAGAGCTCTTTATATATTCTTAATACAAGTCCTATATATTCAAAATATAAATATGATTTATGCATTACAAATATTTTTCTCAGCCTGGGGCTTATCTATGTTCTTAACAGTGTCTTTTGATGAGTATAAGTTTTAGATACTGATGAAATCCAGCTTAACATTCTTTATGTATAGATTTTCTTTTTCTGAAAAAATCTTTGCCTACCCCAAGGTTACAATGATATTCTCCCTTGTTTTCTTCTAGAAGTTTTATAGTTTTAGCTTGTATGTATGATCCATCTCAAAATTTGTTTCTGGGTTGAACTAGGAATCAAGGTTAATTTTTTTTCCATATAAATACCAGTTGTATCAGCTTATTCTGTAGAATAAACATACTTTTCCCATTGGATAGTTTTGGAGGTTTTGTCAAATGTCAATTGACAGTATAAGTGTAAGTCTATTTCTGTGCCATTGATCTATTTTTCTAACATTATGATGCACTGATTACTGTAATTTCATAATGTTTTGAAATCAAGGTAGCATGAGTCCTCCATTTTTTTCTCTTTTGATAATACTTTGGCTTTTCTGGATCCTTTGCATTCCATGTTAATTTATAATCAGTTCATCAAGTTGTTACAAAATTTTGGCCTGATTTTTCATTGGGATTGCATTGACTCTATAAACCAATTTGGGAATGAACCTTTTTTTAAAAAGTATTAAGGAAAATACTGATAAAAAGACATTTCTGTAGATGGTATTTCAAGAAGTAGAGGAATAAATTGGCATTTGGATTTTTAGTGTAAATTTGTAGAACTTTTCCTAAGCAAAAGGTGTATGAATAAAGATGTATGATCCAAGTGCTATGAAATGTTCTAAACAAGCGGCAGAGAGGATTCATTAATTCAGTTGAGACTCTTATTGAGTACAATGTCATAGCTGGCTAGGACCTCTGAATATAGGTGAGACAGTGCCTAGCACAGAGACAAAATTCAGTAACTGTTGAATGAGTAAATGAGAAAGGCACATTCCTCAAAGAGTTTGTGGTCTAATAAGGGAGACACACATACAAACAAATGATTAAAAGGTAATAAGAAAAGACCAATGGGAGGACATGAGAGGGAGCTGCTAAATCTGAGAGGTCCTCTGACTGCAGTAAAATGCAGCATAAAACTGCATGGAGTTTATAGTCCTAAAATATTCTAATTAAATCCTAAAAGGTACTTAAGGAAAGGCCACTTATATATTCTTTCTCTCTCTACTCATCCCTTCCCTGCTATTTAAAGAGAAAATAAATTTTAAAAATGCCACATCTTTGTAAATAGAATTTAGGATTATTAAAGATTATTTACACCACACACACCTAAAAATAAATATACCACTTTATTTTTCTGTGAAACTTGTGGGGGATGAAGAACAATAAATCAATTTTCCTGTTTAAGGATCTTAATGTGACTAAGAAAAGAGCATTGGGATATGTTGGTTTTTTTGTGTAATTCTCGTTCACTTTAAGCATTAGTTTCTCTGGCTTCGTATGAAAATATTCTCCTTACACACTTTCATACTCATTTACTCAACTGTCAATAAATATTTATTTATCATCTACTGCATGCCAGGAAAAAACATGATGATCTATAGTTTTATATACCAAGGAAAATAAAAATACTTTCTGTCAAGTTTAATATATGTGGATGTTGTCTGAAATAATTCTTGGAGGATTTTACTACATGAGTCAGAAAGATTAATCTTGGAAGAAGATATCTGGGAAATAAAGTGAATGCAGAATTTAATAAGGCCTTTTTTCTAATTAAATGATGATCTTTAAAAATGTATATCCTTAATAAATTTGCACTAAAATTTCATAAGATACAACAAATACCAGCATGGGAGGTAGCTTTGGGTTAACTACGCATTCAAGGCAGGAGAGATTAGAAGTTAAGTGTGCTGTGGTACACATTTTGTTTGGGGGAATACACAGACTCCATAGAGTTTCTTAAATTTCAGACAAAAAGGGAAATATATCCTAATAAAAGATGTCAATAGAGATAACAGCCAGAAGATATGAAATAGAAAAAAATTACATCCAATGTAAAATTATAAGGAAGAAAAAAATAAAGTGTGACAATAGAAAACAAAAAATATTAAATAGATGAAAGTAAGTCCTGACACAAGTAATAATGATATGAAATGGAATAAATTTATGTGATCAAGACATAGATATCCAGCTTGAATTAAAAACAATCCAGTAACATGACAAAAAGGATAAAAAATTTTAAAGGATAGGTGTCTTCTCAACCACACCCCCTCCAATGAGGCTATAATAAAGACAAAGACCCCATTTTTGATGCCTGATCATTGCTGACAGCTTTCAAGTCCCCAGCTTTCATTTACTCCTCTGCCCCACATCTGAGCAACAAGACTCCGAGCCCCCATTCTGGCTCCATCCACTAACCACAATAAAAACCCAAAGCCACCAGTGTCCCTTTCTTGTTTCACTCCCAATTGAATTTGAGTTAATTCTCTTTTGGGAATCCTTTCGCTTCTTACTACAATGAGTAATAACCTCTATTTCCTACCTCATTGGGGCCTATGTGTCTTTCCTCTTATTATCCATAAATGCTTGAGAGGAGAGGGTATGGATGGCAGCTGCCCAGCATCCAGCAGGGAATTCTGGGTACCTAAATAAAATAGAGGCCTTTCCTGACAACACTGTCTAAAATTTCAACCTACTCCCAGCAATTCTGTTTCTCCTCCACTGCTTTATTTTTCAGTAGCACTTATCACCACCTGACATACAATATGTTTTTACTTCTAGTTTTTCTTAATCTCTTATTATATGTTTTCCTACTAAAATATAAGCTCCTGACAAGCAAGATTATCACCTATTTCTTTCTTTATATCTAGGGCCTAGAACAGTGCCTGACAGCAGACATTCAATATTTGTTGAATGCAATAATGAAAAAGATATACCAGGTCAGCATGACCAAAAGAAAGCCTTAGAAGCAATTTTAATATTAGGGAAATAAATATTTAAGGCAAAAAATTATGAGACAAAATGAGACATTACAAACTAATAAAATGGATGAGAGCTCAAGAAGATGTAACAATCATGATATAATTATGCATCATGAAATATATGATCTTGAAATGTATCAACTAGCAACTATGAATTGCTGAGATAAGTGAACAGTACTTTGAGATGTTAACACATCTCTCTTTAAAACTAATAAATTGAGCAGCCAAAATAAACAAGGATATTGAAGTTCTGAATAATAACTGATCTACATATATTATAAATAAAGAGAGAGAACATATCCAAACCCCAAAAATACAGAACACACAAATTTTTAAGCAAACTTGTAGAATTTATAAAGAAAAACTGATTAGAAACTAGGCATGAAGAAAGCCACAACAGATTTTAAACAGCATCAGAAAGACTATGATTTTGGTCCTTGTTGCAAATTAGAAATCAATTATAAAATGATATGAAATAAAACATCACATGTCTAGAAAACACAAAAACATACTACAAAACAGTCCACTGGTTAGTGGGAAAATTGTAACTGAATACTTAGAGCTTAATTAAAATACTACATGTAAAAAAATATAGAATATAGTAAGGTAGTATTTATAGGAAACTAGCTTTGCACATTTATTGAAAAACAAGGAATACTGAAAATAAATGGACTAAGTATTCAAATCAATAAGATAGAAAACGATGAACAGAGTAAACCCAAAGAATTTAGAAGGAACAAAATAATAAAAATAATGAAAAAAATGAAATAACTGGAGAAAAATAACAATAACTTACAAATACAGATTATCAGTTAAAACTTAAGATAGTTATTTGAAAGTGTTGATAAGTTAGACACAAACAACTGGTATTACTGCTGAAAATAAAAGAGGAAATCACAATAAATATAGGACAATTAAAAGAGGAAATAACTGTGAAAATACAAAAGCTTAAATAGTATTAATCCATTTCCATACATCTATATAGTTCTCATCCTATAATGTGGTTTGTCACTCTCAAAGCCTTTTTCTTCTTTATAAAGTATGAAATTTTAAAATATTCTCAGATATTTTTAAAGATACATATATACACTAAGTGGATCCAACTAATAAAATCCTTGCTTCCACCCACAACAAACTCTTCTCTGAACAAGATTTCCTCCTATCTGAGGTTCTGAGAGCATAGCACACAACGCTCTAGTCTCGTAGCCTGAGTTCTCTACCCATCATTTGAAGTTATCACAGGACACAGAGAAAGACTTCGGGTTTAGCAAACAAAGCTTTTTATCACAGGATGCCTGCGTACTTCTCTCTCATCATCTTTTCACTCCATGAATTCAACTTTATCTCACAGACATAAATATGATGCTATTGATAGTTCTTGAATCTCATCTGTAAAACGAAAGAGTTTTACTATTTTTATCTCACAGCTTCAAGCTTCTATAACCTTACTTCATAACCGCACATGGACAGCACATGAAAATCATGAGACTAAGATTTATATTTGATCTCCACACCATAGTTTTTAGCTATACTTATGATAATGGAAAAACTGTAAATAAAAACATTTTATTGTGACTGTAAATTTATATCTGCTAACTCTTCCTGTCTTCATGTTTTATCTCCCATCTAAACTAATTTCAAAGGCCTTTTGCAACGCTTTTGTTACAAGACTAGAACATCAAAATGCACAAACTATGTAGTGAACAGCAAGGTAGTTTAGCAGAGCATTAATTTATAAACACACTCAGCATGTATTACATATTGTAGCAGCTTCAATATAGCTTGTAAACTTTCAGCTTAGGTTTTTGTAAAAGATTTCCATTTTTCTTTAATAGTCTGTCACCCAGGCCTCCTTAATTCAAATTGTTATCGCATCTTACTGTTCTTTCTGGTTCTCTTAAAGCAGATTCCCATTTAAAGACTTAGTCTTTGAAGACAGTCTCAATTATGTATTCACAGTTGGACTACGGATACCATTTTATTTAGTTTTATTCTTAAAACTTTTTGGCATTTAAATTTTGGAAAAATCATTACTACGCATAACTAAGTAAAGAGCATTTTTTAAGAGAGAAACAAGCAGAACCTCTCTTGCAGTTATACCAGTTCCCAAGTACATATGAATTTTTATTTAAAATTTAACGCTATTAAAAGGAAAACTGAGATCATCCACTGTACTTTGGAAGAAGACTGCAGATCACCACAGAAGAAAAACATGGAGCCTCTTTAAATCCTCCATAGCAGTATAATTTAATTAATAATCATATAAAGAAACAAATGCTAAATTTACAATAAAAATTCAGAGAAACAAGCAAAAGCAACATGGAATGATGTTTAAATTCTGCCCTCGTTAGTTATTAAATCCGTAGTTTTTGTATTGTCATAAAGGTTTAAAAGACATATGATCTTTAATTGCTAGTTACTATTAACTTAGGATTCCTTGGTAGTTCTGTGCTAATTTATATGTATTTAGCTTTCAAAATTTAAATTGACCTAGATATTCGCGATTTTTATAGTTATTTTCCTATTATCATGTGCTTTAAATTAGACAAACTGTGTTTTGTACTTTTCTTTTCAAAATAATAGCTGCTTCAATAATCCCATCAAGTTCTCAAATACAACCTGAGTGATTTATTTATTGGTAAGTTTCCCACTTTATTCAATGGCTGCATAAAACATGACATTACTTCTCTTTTGTTCTTCCTAATAATTATTCTTTTCTTGGAGGAAAAGAAAAATTAAAGACTGAATGATTAAGCTTTTAAAAAGCAATTCTAATTGTTGATAAGAGAGAAATTAAATGTGAAAGCACGACAAATAACTAAATATTACCTGATTTCTCTACCTACTGTGTTAAATTTGTTTGTCCTTATTTCCTTTAATGTACCAGAATAGCATCAAAGATTTTCTTTCCACTGATTCCCAAAACATTTCTAAAGAGCAAAATGAAAATTTTAAATCAACACTGTCATATTAGTCTTGTACGCTCAGGAATAAGAATATGAAAACTCTATGTCTATTTTATAATATTTTACTCCTCTTTCTTTTCCCTCTCAAGCCTTGACCTAATTTTATAACTAATCTTTAGCTAGTCATTTTTGTGGTTTTGAAATGTTTATATGTTTTCGTGTATTTTTATTCTGATGCATATTTACAAACAGGAGTAAATTATAATGCTACAAAAGGGTAACTAACAGACTAATGCAACCTACTTTGAAGAAACTTATGCAAAATTATTTTTCTACAATAAAACTTAATATACAAAACGCAATTAAATTTTGGTTTCACTATGAAGTATATAAAACTCAAATACAATTTTTGAAACAAAAATATAATAAATATGTCATGAGAAGGAAAATCATTTCTCAGTGAAGAAAGCAGACTAGTACAGTTCAAATAAATAAACCATACTTTTAAAAAGAATAACGTTCACAATAACAATGTAAATAGAATTCTATGTGCTAATTGTCTTTTCCTGTTCATACATTTGACCTTATTAATTTTAAATATCTCAACAATATAACATGGTATAATTCTTGATAATGTAATTCTTTTCCAATCTAGATAAATAACACAAGATGTTGAAGGGGTTCCTAGAAGAAAATTTGTTTCAAGATGATTGAAAAGTATAGCTTTCAAAATTTCTAGTCCTTAGGGCATTTATAATGAATGAAACACCACCTTAAGTTAGAATGAGAATCTATACTGTAATCCACTCTAGCCAACTAAGGTAATTTTAACAATGAGTGTATTCTCCAAACAGCACCTGAAAAAGAAGTCATTTATTCAATTGATAAGTATCTACATAATAGTTAACATTCAGAATGTTTGCAATATGTATATATTTTAGATTTTGTGGTAACAAAGACATATACAAAAACAACCAAAGTCAAAATTTTAATTCATTTATTCCTTTGCACCATAACCATGTATATAAGAATATTCATTATAAGTAGCTTATGAGAAATACTGTATGTATTTCCAAAAAAGTCAGAAGATAAAGTGGAAGAAAAAATATATTTAAAGATAGAAATGAGAAAATAAAATAACTAGGAATAAACAAGAAATATGCAGGGATATATAATAATATTTTTCAATATTGAGATAAGATTCAATATTCTAATGTCAATTATTTCTAAATTAATCTATAAATTCAATTTAATATCAATAAAACCTCAAACTGTAACTTTTAAAATTATGGCAAGTTTATTTTAAATTGTATATAAAAATAATTATAATGCTCTCTAAGACTAGGTGGGGAATTCTGAAAAAGTAATATGGGATGGGGGACTCACTGTGCCAGATAATTACATTTATTATAAAGCTACAGTATTTTACATAGTTTGGTACTGGACATAGACTAATCAGTAGAACAGATAAGAATCCAGAAATACACCCATAAGAATATGGAAAAATATTATAGAACAAGGTGCTGCTTCATTCAACACATGACGGTTGAAAGACAGAATTAATATCTTTTCTTTACTGTTTGAATTGTTTAGCTGAGTGTGTGCATTAATTTTTTTTAATAGCAAGTAGACATAATTCTTAGAGAATTTATATGTATAACACATATAGACATATATATAAATAAAAGATATGTAATATATTAACATATACATGTATAAAAACTAAGTAGAATATGTGTATGTGTATGCCTGCATATATACACTGTATATATACCTATATGTGTATATACACATATATATGCATATACAATACATAAGTGTGTGTCAAAGAAGAATAAATAAAAATGTTTAAACATTGTTAAATATGTCATTTGTGATAATATTTCTAGTTTGTTTGGGGGTTTTTTGGTTTCAATTTGCCTCAAGACAATTTTACACTATAATAATATAATCTTAAACTCAGGATCTAAACAGGAAGAACAGCATTTGATGATTTTTAATTTTCCACTATTTATAGCAATATAATGGTGTGAAAAAAAAGTTTCTGAAAAAATATCAATGAAAAAATTCTATATAAAATTTATTTAGAAATTTAGATATTATTATTTAAATACTATCAATTTAATAATTTAAAAACAGAATTTAAAATGCACTTTCTGCAATAATGAGGTATTCTAGAATTAGAAAGCAAATAAAAATAAAAGAATTTTGATAATAATTTTAGTAAGTAGCACATCTAACAAAAGAATTCTGATAGGACAATAATATAATGATAGTCCTTAACAAAATGTATATGAATGGAGACACCTCACACCAAAATGAGACGTTAATAAAATTAGCTGAAAAAATAAGCATAGAGATTGACAGTTCCAACACGACAAAAATACGAATAGGGAAAGTGCCTACCCTAATTTCATGGAGTTGTTTTCAAACAGTGTTTAGATCATTGGTCTCCAAGTTCATTTACTCTTGGAAAAACAAAGCTTTCTCTTTTAAAGAAGAAAGGTTTATTTTAAAGACAGAGAGAATATTCTTACACTACAACATGTTATTGACTTCAGTATAAACGAATCAAAAGCACATGGCTTGTAAGTTAAAGGAAAACCCCTTCAGGCTACATGTTTTAGAACAAACTAAAATAGGTTTAAGATGTAAAAAATACTCAAACTGTGGCCAAAAGTACCCATCCCTGAATTAAACAAAACACCATGATCATAAAATTCTGTATATACAGTTCAGAAGAGAATAGCATGAGAAACTCCAATAATTAATAGAAGGTGAAATACACTTCTTCAGGAAACCCTGAAATCCTCTTCCAAAAATACGTTGTATTTATAACATTTTTAGAAATTTCATCCAAGCATCAAGTAATTTATGCATACAAAAAGGAATCACTCTGCCAAGTGATATTCTAATATGAAATATAGTAGTAACTCTGCTTCATTAAGATGCCTTTTCTTTTACTAACACCTGCTTCCTACTCTCCCTATCCTAGACTCACAGCACCACTTCCTTCCTAATATACACAGACACAACATACATTTTAACTTCTTTAGAATATGTTAAACCATTTCAATAATTTTGATGCTGTGGTGACTTTGTAATGTGTCAACCTAGCTAACTAATCCATATACCTTAGAATTCCTTTCCCTATATTTCATTACAGCGTCCACAAGAGAGGATCTTGTGGGAGGTTTTGAAGGTAGAAGTAAAGCACTGGTCATTTTGTTGTTCAGACACCTTGTTGCTATCTTCTGGCTCACCTCATGGACATGAGGCAGTAGTGGGGTTTGTACTTCCTCGTTCTCCTTTGTATTACCCTTCAGCACTTTCAACTCCTAGGACGGAGTTTGGGTTTAGTTCTATGATTAAGAGATTAGTTTTTCTATGAGTATACATAGAAGGCACCACTCTGCAAATTTTACTCAGCCATTCTTCACTCAGTATGACAATCTCTAGGTCCATCCATGTTGCTGCAAATGGCATTATTTCATTCTTTTTAATGGCCGAGTAATATTTCATTGTATATATGTAGCACATCTTCTTTATCCATTCATCTGTCAATGGACATTTACGTTGCTTCCATGTCTTGGCTATTGTAAACAGTGCTTCAATGAACACTGGAGTATATGTATCCTTTCAGACCATGTTTTTCTCCGGATATTTGCCCAGGAGTGGGAATGCAGGATCATATGGTAGCTCTATTTTTAGTTTTTTAAGGAACCTCCATACTGTTCTCCACAGTGGCTGTACCAACTTACATTCCCACCAACAGTGTAGGAGGGTTCTCTTCTCTTCACACCCTCTCCAGCATTTACTGTTTGTGGATTTTTTTATGATAGCCATTCTGACTGGTGTGAGGTGATATCTCATTGTAGTTTTGATTTGCATTTCTCTTATAATTAGTGATGCTGAACATCTCATGTGCCTCTTGACCAGCTGTATGTCTTCTTTGGAGAAATGTCTATTTAGGTCTTCTGCCCATTTTTTGATTGGGTTGTTTGTTTCAATGATATTAAGTCACATGAGCTGTTTGTAAATTTTGGAGACTAATCCCTTGTCGGTTGCATCGTTTGCAAATATTTTCTCCCATTCTGTGGGTTGTCTTTTTGTTTTGTTTATGGTTTCCTTTGCTGTGCAAAAGCTTTTGCATTTAATTAGGTCCCATTTATTTTTGTTTTTTATCTCCATTACTCTGGGAGATGGATCGAAAAAGATATTGCTGTGATTTATGTCAGAGAGTGTTCTGCCTATGTTTTCCTCTAGGAGTTTTATAGTGTCCGATATCACGTTTAGGTCTTTAACCCGTTTTGGGTTTATTTTTGCTTATGGTGTTAGTGTTCTAATTTCATTTTTTTACATGTAGCTGTCCAGTTTTCCCAGCACCATTTACTGAAGAGATTGTCTTTCCTCCATTGCATGGTCTTGCCTCCTCTGTCGTAGATTAATTGACCATCGGTGCTTGGGTTTATTTCTGGGCTTTCTATCCTGTTCCATTGATCTATGTGTCTGTCTTTGTGCCAGTACCATACTGTTTTGATGACTGTAGCTTTGATAGAAATGAATACTGGAAAGCACACTGAAGATCAGCCGGTTTAATATCTTCACTCTCTGGATGAGAAGCATGGGTCCAGCTAGGGGAGAGACTTCCTGGTGACAGGTCATCCCTGGAGCCAGCGGGAGGCAGACCAGGCCCAGGTACCACCAGTCCACTGCTCACTCTTCCACATGACCACATCCTGCAACAATGCCAGTACCCTGGAGAGTCTTTAATGAGATGTCCTAGTTATTTTGGTGACAAGGTATTTGAAAAATAAGGTCTGTGCTTTATATGACAAAATGCTACAGAAACAGAAGCACATTTTATTCCTCACTGCCTGTGAAGGATGATAGGCCTATTTTCTGATTTTGACATTTATTTGAAATTCAGATTCTATTGTATAACCTAATACAAGTTGTGGAGATCATTGATATAAATGTAAAAATCGCAGGGTTTTTACCTGCGAGAACAGAGGAAAAGGAAGTGGGAGAACAGAGGAAAAGGAACATTCTTAAAGTTCAAGCCACTTTCCTGTGCCACTTTATGGCATTTAATTATCTGCTCTTCTCAAACACAAAATTCAAACACTAAGCTGAAATTTCTCTCCTCTCTGAATCTCTATCACCTGTTCTGAATAAAGAACACCGTGGACCTCATCTACATCTGCATGTCTGAGAAGCTGTGGGCAAATTGCTATTTAAAGAAGCCCTGGTGTTGACCTTCCAGTGTAGAGGAGTCAAGATGCCTCCCTTATTTAATTTACCTGGAGGGGAGGTGGACCCCTGACAAACATACTCTGGTAAACTAGCAGTTTTACAGTCTCTGTGGTCCTGGGTCTTTCTGATATCTTTCAAATATCAAAATAGCAGCTTGTCTTGAAGATTTTTCACCTTTACAGCATATCAAAGAAAAACATCTCTAAAAGCTGCCTTTTGTTCTACTAACACCTCTTGCAAAATGTCTGGTGGGAAAACAGATGAATTAACGCATATATGTGGAACCTAGATAAATGGTACAGATGAACTGGTGTGCAGGGCAGAAATAGAGACACAGATGTAGAGAACAAATGTATGGACACCAAGGGGTGAAAGTGGCGGGGGGGGGGGTGGGATGAATTGGGAGATTTGGATTGATATATATACACTAATATGTATAAAATGGATAACTAATAAGAACCTGCTGTATGAAAAAATAAAATAAAATTCAAAAATTCAAAAAAAAAAAAGAATAATCATGACCAAAAAAAGAGTACTAGTTTTTGTAAGAGACCCACACGATCCAAGTGAGAGGCAATAAGAAATGGCAAGGATTTCAGTAGAAATTCATGGGCTTATTCTTGTTCTCCTTCACTGTGTGTTTTGGGTTTCCAGCTTTTTCTTGCTCTCTTTCACTTTATACCACCTCTCCTTTCCAACTATCTTTCCTTAGGACTTCAAGTTTCATCATCATATGTGAAAATAACAGCTTTACGGAGGCTACTTAACCAGCTCCCACAATTCCATTAGATCAAATCCTTGAAACAAAATGGCTAAAACACACACACACACATACACACATACACACACACGCACGTCCTAGTTGTTCCGCTTCTCTGAACCTTGATTTGTACAGACACTCAGAACTTAAGGCTCACTAGAGGCAGGTGGGTAGTTTATGTGGGAATCAGAAAGACCTTCAAAGTGTCCTACCATTTATACAGCTACATGCACCGCAGATTTTCAAGTTCAGCTCTGAAAATGTGTATGCAACAAGTATTTCTTCAGATGCAGATGTTTATTTGAAATGTTCTTGAAAATTCTAGTCAGTATTCTTTTGGTTGCAAGTGACAGAAACCTATCTTCAACTAGCTTAGGTCAAAAGGTTCATCTATTGAGTTATGACAGCAAATAAGAGGAAAGGCAGGAAAACTGGAAACAGGAATTGAGAAACCATCTGAACTTTCACTGACCTCTAAATTGCCCCTCTCTCTGTTTTAACTTCTGTCTCTCAAACTAACCTTTTGAGAAGAAGCTCAAAAAAGATCCTGGTACTTCCGGCTCTATTTGCTTAAATGTAACCCAACAAAAGAAAGGGGCACTTTCCTTTAGCTTCTGTTAAAAAAAAAAATCCTGGTGGAAGCTTCTAATCACCCTCTGTGATTAAGACTCAGGTAGGGAAGAAGAAAAAAGCTAAGTACTATTTGACAGACTCCAGTAGAACCATAGGATTCAGAAAAGGAGTGTATTTCCTCAAATAAGACAAGGTATGGCTACCAGGAAAAGGTGGGAAGGGGTTAAAACAAAACAAAACAAAAAAACTACAGATATCCATGACACTGGGTTAGTTCAGATTTCCTTCAAGGTTTTGCCTACTTTCTCTCACATATAGGAATCATTATAAAATATATCTTATCTAAAAAGGCAGGATTATCTATGATAATGCAAACATTTAAAAAGGGTCATGGCTAATGTATTAATGTCAGTTTGGTGGAAGGTCTATGCCCACTGGACTCTGTTGACAGATACACCTTGTTCAACATATGTATCAAGCATTTGAACCAGGGCAAAGATATGGGCTTATTAAATTTATGGTCAATAAGAATCTGAGTAGGAGAGAAAATGTGCTCAGTGACTGAATACAGATCTAAAAGTACATCAAAAAGGCTGAATAACTGTTCACAGTCAACTAGTTAGAAATCAAAAATGATATACAGGAAGACTTTGTTTGAAAACCAGCTAACCAATCGACAAATAATAGCAATTTTAAAATAAAGAAGGCCTTGCTTAATGGCAGCACTATAATAAATATTTAGAGTATATTTTTATGTGGGCCTCTCCCTCTTTCTATCTATAGCAGACTCTTTTCTTTACTCAAAGGATGTGTTTTTATTGAATTTTAGATTAAAAATTAGCTACAAACAAACATAGGTTGAAGAAATAGAAACAGAGCATTAAATTAAGAGGATTGCTTCTAAGATCAGAAACAAGACAAGGATGCCCACTTATGCCACTTTTATCCAACATAGTTTTGGAAGTCCTAGCCACAGCAATCAGAGAAGAAAAAGAAATAAAAGGAATCCAAATTGGGAAGGAAGAATAAAACTGTCACTGTTTGCAGATGACATGATACTATACATAGAAAATCCTAAAGATGCTACCAGAAAACTACTAGAGCTCATCAATGAATCTGGTAAAGTTGCAGGATACAAAATTAATATACAGAAATCTGTTGCATTTCTATACACTAACGACAAAAAATCAGAAATAGAAATTAAGGAAACAATCCCATTTACCATCACATTGAAAAGAATAGAACACCTATGAATAAACCTACCTAAGGAGGCAAAACACCTGTACTCTGAAAATTATAAGACGCTGATGAAAGAAACTGAATATAACACAAACAGATGAAAAGATTTACCATCTTCTTGGATTGAAAGAATCAATATTGTTAAAATGACTATAGGCAATCTACAGATTCAATGCAGTCCTATCAAATTACCAATGGTAATTTTCACAGATCTAGAACAAAAAATTCTAAAATTTGTATGTAAACACAAAAGACCTTAAATAGCCAAAACAATCTTGAGAACGGAGAACAGAGCAGGAGGAATCAGGCTCCCTGACTTCAGACTATACTACAAAGCTATAGTAATCAAAACAGTATGGTATTGGCACAAAGACAGACACATAGATCAATGGAACAGGATAGAAAGCCCAGAAATAAACTTATGCACTTATAATCAATTACTACAACAAAGGAGGCAAGAATATACAGTGGAGAAAAGACAGTCTCTTCAATAAATGGTGCTGAGAAAACTGGACAGCTACATGTAAAAGAATGATATTAAAACATTCTCTAACACCATATACAAAAATAAACTCAAAATGGATTAAAGACCTAAGTGTAAGACTGGATACTATAAAACTCCTAGAGGAAAACATAGGCAGAACACTTTTTGACATAAGTCGCAGCAATATTTTTTTGGATCTGTCTCCTAGAGTAATGGAAATACAAACAAACAAATAGGACTTAACTAAACTTAAAAGCTTTTGCACAGTGAAGGAAACCATAAACAAAACAAAGAGACAAGCTGTGGACTGGGAGAAAATATTTGCAAATGATGCTACTGACAGGGGATTAATTTCCAAAGTATACAAACAGCTCATGTAGCTCAATATCAAAAATCAAGCAACCCAATAAAAAAATGGGCAGAAGACCTAAATCAACATTTCTCCAAAGAAGACATACAGATAGCCAACAGGCACATGAAAAGATGCTCAATATCACTAATAATTAGAGACATGAAAATCAAAACTACAATGAGGTATCACCTCACACCAGTCAGACTGGCCATCATTAAAAAGTCTACAAATAATAAATGCTGGAGCAAATGTGGAGACAAAGGAACCCTCCTACAATGCTGGTTGGAATGTAAATTGGTACAGCCACTGTGGAGAACAGTATGGAGGTTCCTTAAAAATCTAAAAATAGTTATCATATGATCCTGCAATCCAACTCGTGGAGAAGACTCTAATTCAAAAAGATACATGCACGCAAATGTTCATAGCAGCACTATTTCTAATAGCCAAGACTTGGAAGCAATCTAAATGTCCATTGACAGATGAATGGATTATCTTCTCATGCAGTCTTCACAACTAGGAAACTCCAACCCTATTCATTATGATGAACACTAACTTTATCCCTGATTCAGCTTTACTTTAATGTTTTTGTTCTCTCTTTAATCTTTTTCTCATTTATCTTCTTTCTTGACTTATATGTATTTTTATAAGCCACTTCAAATCATTTTTTGAAGATGAGTTTAAGTAAATCAACCACTAAACAAATAAATTCTAATAAATATTTTATTAAGAAAGATCTTCTTCATGCATAATTGAACTTCTCCCCATTGTAAATTAATCTGATTGAAAATTTGGCCTGCAAAGAGAGGAAATTTGAATGGGAGCCATTTTGAAAAAAAAGAGTTCAGAGTTTTGTTTTCAACTTAGACTAACAAGTGACATTTTCCCTTTATAACTTTTTTTTTTTTTTTTTTTTTAAAGAAGGCATTTTGGGCCTAAGCCATTTTTTTTTTAAATATATTTTTCTTAACCATATTTGCTTATTTATTTATTTTTATTTTATGGCTGTGTTGGGTCTTCGTTTCTGTGCGAGGGCTTTCTCTAGTTGTGGCAAGCGGGGGCCACTCTTCATCGCGGTGCGCGGGCCTCTCACTATCGTGGCCTCTCTTGTTGCAGAGCACAGGCTCCAGAGGCGCAGGCTCAGTAGTTGTGGCTCATGGGCCTAGTTGCTCCGTGGCATGTGGGATCTTCCCAGACCAGGGCTCAAACCCATGTGCCCTGCATTGGCAGGCAGATTCTCAACCACTGTGCCACCAGGGAAGCCCCCTTTATAACTTTTTTAAAAAGACCCCCTAATGTAAAATTCATTACATAGCCTCCATTCTAGAAGCAGAGTCATTGATTATATAATTTCTCAAATAATGAAATGAACCATGCTATTCCATTTATATATTTACAATGTTTATTTTTCTTCATATGTCATGACAGACTGATATTGGCCATGTCTGAATAAGGATTTGATTAAGACCAATAACTGTGTTAAAAAATTGTCCTTGGATTTTTGACAACAGCTGCTCATGCTTTGGTTAAACCTTTACAGTCTGTAACATTGGTCTCCCATGTTTGAAGGGCTCTTGTTGTGAGGACAAAGACTTGACTTGCTCTGCTCTTCACCCAGTGACTCATAACACTGAAACAACCTAACTTTGCCTTCATTGTGACAGAAATGTTCTCATTTAATAGTTGTTACAGACCACAGCTCATTTGATGAGCTCCACTTAGCTGTAACTCTGTAAATACATTTCCTATAATTGGTGCTGATATGGGAGAATTAACCTTTCAGGCCTCTTTCCATTTGATCCTACCTGTTGACATTTGTATGCCAAAAAAAGAATATGTCAGTGGCATGAGAAAGAGTAGATATGAAGTTCCAAAGTGCTTGTCTGCCAAATAGACAGGTTTAACTGAGTAAGGTGACTGGGAAAAGTGTGAAGATCATGCCAGACATTGGGATATATGTTTAGAAACAGGAAAAAAACTGACTAGCAGGGAAAGCTGATGGGAAGAAAATCTCTGGGAAGAAAGCAGATGATGGCAGGTGACAAAGTGGACCATGAAGAGGTGAATAGAGGAGGACAATTTGCAGAGATACATGTAGTACTCAACATGAATACTGGGCAGCCGGTCAAAGAGCCATCAGCCTTGACCGGTCAAAAGCACATTTTGATTTGACTATTCACATCTTGTTGTTTGAGTGAGAATTTCCTTGATCATCTGGGAAAGTAGGGAAGGTCAAAACACAAAACACTTGTGGAGGCTTTTAGAGAGGATGAAGGTGACAGAAAAATGACTTATGATTATAATACTGTGGGGCCACATAACAAAATGTTCACTCTAGGTAATGGATATCTATGTTTTTAATAAACGAGTAGGGGGGAAATGCTACTAAATCTACCTGTATACAATGACAGGTGCTTAAATCTTGCTCATTTATTTTCTAGCCTTGTGTAATTACATTTCTTTATTTTTGTTTAAAGAATGTTTTCTTCAATTGGCTGTATAAGTCCCAAGAGGGCAGGGATCGCATCTACTTTGTTCACTATTCAGGATACAGTAACAAGCACAACACCTGTCATACAGAAAACATTGAATATATATTTTACCAAATACATACATTAGTATATGAATGGCAAAACTCAATTTACATGGATGTTTACTGCAGTGTGGCTGACTTCTAAAACTATGATCACTGAAAACTAGTTTTTGGCTTCTATGTTGACAACATATATTTGAAACATCTAAATGAGCATTTTTGTGTTTAACTAAATATTTATCATTTTATAGGAACTGTGTTACAGAAGTAGGACTTAGCAATACTTTTAGTGTTTTCTGGCTCTGGAGAAATGAGAACAACCATAAATAGAACTGGAGTCCTGTTTTGGTTTTGGGTTTTTGTTTTTTAATTTCTGGAATGTATGGAAACCGCTAAAAATACTAAATATTTAAAAGATGGAGAATTTAGATTAGTTTTAGGATCATACAATAGGTTCAGTCTTTCCTCCATTTGGTTGTCAATCTCTGTACTCAAATTAAGAGGATATTTGAATCTATTTGTCACCCCTCTCTGTTTACACTTAGATTTGAAAACTAGATAGCACTTGGGTAATACAGTGACTTAATTTAGACAATGCCATATTTTAAGGAGGCAGTGGTATATATATATATATATATATATATATATATATATATATATATATATATATATATATATATATATATATATATACACACACAAATAAATTTCCCAGAGCTGAAAAAATCTCAGTACATCTAATCTCTAACTTCTTCTCCTAGAAGAGAATCTAAGCAAAATCTCTTTTGTGGTTTTTTAGGAAGCAGCATGCTCCTGTTCACCAATGATACTGGTAACATCTCAGGAGAAACAGGTGCCTGTGTATATGGGTCTCTGAGCTCACAGGGTCCTGCTGAATCTTCTTGTTGGCAATCCATATAGTCCCTATTGAAGGACTCAGATTTTGTGGAAGAAAATCCATCTTCAAACCCAGCAGTAATAAAATGTCAATAGCAGGAATAAACATAATTATATTCCCATGTGGAGCGGTTAAGGAAAATAGAGAAAAGGGGTAACCATGTAGGCACTGGCAACTCTACAGTTTCTTTTTGGCAATCTTGTATTGAAACTCTCACTATAATTTACTTTCAAGACCATGAAACTGAGTTTAACTCACTAAAGCCTGAATGAGAATCTTATTTTCAGAAATCTTCAATTGCTTACAATTGATTACATCTTGAAAAGTCTCGCCAAAGCCAAGATTCCTCTGCACAGATTATTACCTTGTGCGGTAGGAACAAAGAGAGGAGCCTGAAGGAAAACGTGTTCCTTCCTGAAGAAGCACGCCTTTGAGGACAAAAACCAACTTAGGAACTGGAGCTTATAACTTAGAAGGCATCTATTTTATTAAATAAATGTGCCTGCTGGAAATTGATCTTCATTTATCCTTGGTTTTTTTTTTTTCCCTAAGAGGTCGTACCTATAAACAGTAAAATATTTAAATATGTAGACTGGCGAAGCAGCAAAACAGAAAAAAAAATTGTGTAGATTGGGATAGTGCTGTAACATCTTTTTGTAACCTCTCCAGAAATACACAAATATGAGATTAACCTCAGCCAAATAAGTGTTAATGTTGCTCTGTTCTGTTGCCTGGAATATATAGGAAGTTTAAACCAAAGGCAAAAATATATTTTACTACCTTCTCATCCTCCACTCCTCTTGGTTTTGTGTTAAAAGAAAGGTTTTGTTGTTAGAGGCCAAAGCAGAGGCACACAATCCCAGACAACTTCTTATATGGCTTGCTGAAAGCAGACTAGTGCTTAAGATGCTCAGCTCCTACATCAGACTACCAGAATTTGGGTTCCAGACCCACCAACTAATAGCTTGCTGACATGAGCAAGTTATTTAGCTTTTCTAAGCTTTATCTAAAAATGAAAACCTACTCATCACACAACGTAAGTGTTTAAGATGACTGGTATGTGCCTAAGCATCAGAAATGTTAGCCATTATTATGATAAATACTGATTTCCTATGAAAGTGTGTATGTGTGTCGTCAATCTCTGTACTCTTATACTCTAGCAGTAAAGGAAAAGGTATATAAATGAATATTTTGGTTTTGTTTTTTTAAATACACTATTTTTTAGAGCAGTTTTTTTTTACATCTTTATTGGAGTATAACTGCTTTACAATTTTGTGTTAGTTTCTGCTGTGTAACAAAGTGAATCAGCTATATGTATACATATATCCTCATATGCCCTCCCTCTTGCGCCTCCCTCCCACCCTCCCTAGCCCACGCCTCTAGGTGATCTCCCTGTGCTATGCAGCTGCTTCCCACTAGCTATCTATTTTACATCTGGTAGTGTACATATGTCAATGCTCCTCTTTCACTTCATCCCAACTTACCCTCCCACCGTGTCCTCAAGTCCATTCTCTACGTCTGCGTTTAGAGCAGTTTTAAGTTCACAGCAAAACTGAGGGGAAAGTATAGAAAGTTGCCATATACTCTCTGCCCCCCAACACGCACACACTCCCACATTATCAACATCCCCCACCAGAGTGGTACAGTTGTTACAACTGATGAATCTACATTGACACATCATTATCACCCAAAGTACACAGTTTATATTAGGGTTCACTTTTGGTGTTGTATATTCTATGGGTGTTTATATAAATGATTTTTATTTCCAAAAATGCTGAGTAATAGTCCTTTACCAGTATACATAAATAATTCAGTGACTATTAATGAAACCCATCTTATTTCATTAAACCTATAGTTGACTGGGATATAACAAAAGAGCACTAAAAGACATATCTTTCACTGCAAAGATTTTACTATTTTAATGAAATAATAAGTGATACTATAATTAAAATTCTTAACCAAGTGCTTTTCTGAGTGTCTACATGAAAGGCAGTATCCTAGAACCTTCTGCAGGAGAGGAGACAGGGAGATAAAAAATAATTTAGATGTATATAAATATGTATATTTAGATATATATTCAGTAAGCTTTTTACTCTACTGAGCTTTAAGTTTAATAAAATATATAAGACATACATCTAGATAATTACAATTAAAAGATGAAAGTGACAAAATGATGTGATCGAGAATTGCTGGAATATAAAGACTTGCTGGAACTCACAAAGGGGAGAGATTTATCCTGACTAATCTGATGTTGCTTAACAAGACTGTTAGTTTATTAACAGGTTCTGAACAAAGGCTGAACCTTTATTCGGGGGAAGAGCAGAGATAAAGTTACAGGGTCAAGGAAATGTGAAAAAAGGTCATCTAGTCATTCAATCAGTTCAGCATAAATTTATCCTGTGCCTACCTGGAACCAGCTACTGTTGTTGGTGCTGGAGATACGGCAGTAAACAAAAGAGGCAAAAATCCTGTCCTTGAGGAACTTACTCTCCATTGCAGGGAAGCAAATTTTTAGTTTGACAGAAAGAAAGGAGACAAGCAATCAATAAATAAAACAAAAAAGTTGGGGAGGAGAGAGAGAAAATGTTTGGGTAGGTACATTGACAGTCCTGAAGGTCAAGCCAGAAAAATCAGACTTTTGTTGTCTAGACAAAGGTAAGTCATTAAAGTTTTTTGAGCAGCAAAATATCCTAATCAGATCTGTACCTCAGGAAGATTAACTAGGTAGCTAATTAGCAAGATAAAGCCAAGAAGAGAGGAATGGGTAGACATCACAGAAGTTCTGCAAAGTAATAACATGGATAAGCAGGTCAAGGGAGAGATAACTCAGGTACTTGAAGAGAATATACAAGGAGTCTGTAGAGGCAAAGTTAAGCTCTAAGGGCACAGAAAGTTTGTGTCTTCCAAATAATGCAAGGCAGTGCCTTGCCAGCACTTCATGGCATAGTTTTTCACAGAAGAGATTAAATTTGAAGTGTTCCCTTTTCCTCTGGCAGATTAATTCTCTTCAAAGTGGTCAATTAACTTGATCTTTACTGCTTTACAAATATTTCCTTCTTTTGCTGAAAGCAATGACTACTGAGGTAGAAATACTCCGGCTCCAGATAATCAGAAGAGACCTCCCATCATTAAATGTCCCTATTCTGAAAGGAACTCTGAGGAATTGGGAAAAAGGGACCTCATCGTTGGAGTTTAATTCTATTGTCTTCCTTGCTACTCATCTGTTTAGCAAATGAAGAGAGCAATTAATGATGACAGGAATGAAAAGCAGAGGGAGATGTGTAGGCCAATCCACAACTGTCTCCAAAGTGAGCTTGATGCTTATTTTCTCAGTCTTTAGACCCCGGCCTTTATCCTTGATTTTTCTTTATTTTTCCATTATTCTCAAAAGCACTAATGTACAAAGTGAGTCTCTAGTCAACTTGCAACAAGGTGGGGTAAAGAATTGTCTATTAAATTCCCAGCTCCAATCTGCAGGAGCTAAGACTTCTTCAAATATTAGCAACAAAATGGATTACAAGAGTGACATAGAAATATAAAAGTACCTCAAGTTACCTGAACAGAACACACATTATCAGTACTCACAACCACCTTTTTGAGGACCCAAGAAAACTGGAAAATAGGAAAACACACACAACAGTATGCACATACACACACACACACAAACACCCAAGTAAACATACATGCACACCCAATATACCACTAAGGAATACTGAGAAATAAAGGACTTAATTGGCACCTAAGTACTTTTTATATTATCTACCCCCACCTTGCCAACCACACACACTTTTTTTTTCTTCCTTTGCCATTCGTGTATTCTAAGAATAAAGAAATATAAAGTTCAGGATCTCAAGCCATGTGATCCTGGGAGCAAATTCAATTTCACCACTTATGTTCTATTTCCTTAGGCATTTTACTTAAACTTTCTGAGCCTCAACTTTCTCATCTGTAAAGGGGAGTAATAATAATACCTACCTCTAGGTTCTAATGTATATTCAATGAGATCATAGAGATAAATGCTTACAATGCTGGGTAATTAAGCAATCAATAAATGTTATTTATCATTGTTTATTTTGTTGTCATTGTCACTATTATTAAACCTCATAGACGAAGGGAACCACATTAGTAAAAGGCACAATTCCTTGGGCATGCAACACAGTTGAAACACCAACGTGTGCCAGCAGGTCTTGAAAGTGCAAACTCACTTAAAACCCAGGCGTTCTGGGTCGGCTACTATCACCTCTAAGAGTGAGATACTTACAACTCCAAAACTTAAAATAGCTCTGAAGTGTTGGCAAAGATACCCTTGTTGTGAAGGTATAACAAGTGCCCTTTGTGAATTTCACTCCCCAAGTGTTAACTGACATACAGCATGCAACACTTGACAGTCTCTTTCAAAGGCAGTTTAAAAGAAAGTGCCTGAAATACGGAGAATTTGGCTGCTCATTATAGACACCACTTTGGCAAACATCATGTTGAGGCATCAAAGCTTTTCAAACATTGGAGGACCTAACTCAGACTCAGATAAGCAAAGCTGATAAATATAAATTGTCCCTAATTCCAGGGTATATCTGTTTATTATAATTATTCTTACCAGCTGAAACTATAGGCTTAGTATAATTTAACAGTCCAAACAGAAAATTAATTTTTAAAAATTTCTATGTGGTTTCTTTTATTCTTGACTTTTCTAGAGTAGCAAGTGTGAGGATGGCAAGTCTTCACCTGCAGATCCTAACCCTTCCCTTACGTGAAACCCTCTCTTTCATTGCATTCTAGCTTTCTTAAGGGTCCCTTTACTTCCCAGCCTAGAGAAGTCATCTCTAGTACTGTGAAGAGACAAGGGCTCTCACTTCTCCCTGGAACTGTCCAAGCTCTGTCTATACTACTAAAATGAAAATGAATTTTTAAAAGAAACTTAGAGCTATATTTGATGAATGTCCTATAGTTATTTGTACACACTGAAAATTTTGGATACATCAGTTGTGATATATTCATAGTTCAGGTATAAACAGTTATAGAATGTGGATCATCTTATGAGTTGGTATGTTGTACCTTCCCCTTCATAAGAGCTTAAAATTATGTCTATCAAGAGCATAAATGTTGTGCTAGGACACAGATAGGTGTACAGGCTAACAATCAAACTATTTATTTATTTATAGCTGCTTTTTTCAGGACTAGTTTCAAAAAGGCCTTTCCTCCTTTACAAATAACTCGGTTACCTTTAGTTTGCAAACTTCTTGAGCAGATTAATTCAGAAAACATTTCATGAGCATTGGCTATGTACCAGCAGCACTGTGTTGGGCCATGGGACAAAACCATGAAAAGTGTAAGTTGATTTTTTCATGCAGTATGATAGATGCTATCATAAAGATCAACTGGGTGGAGGCGGAATTAAGGGAGTAAAAGTGCCCAGATCCCAGCTCCAGCTCATGGGGGGAAGGGTTTCCCCACCACTACCAAGCAATACTACCAACACCAACTGCATGTCCTACAATTCAACTCAACTCTGACATTATGTACCCTGAGATAGCTTACCTTCCACAGGTTAAGGGTTCAGTCTGATGGGATTCAAAATGAGCCACTCCCTAATGTACCACTTTTGCATAAGGATTATTTTGAACTAAAGGCAACTGAGACCCTGTGAGTTCAAGAGGAAATTTTGCCCCTCCCTTAACTACCTAGAAGAATTTAATTGAGGGTCTTTCCCAGAAAAAGAGTTATTACCAGAGATAAATTTTTTCTGAGTGGCCCATCCGTATGGCAGGGCAAACATCTAATTACCCAACATCTGCTCTTCTTCTTATAGTCCTGGAATTACCTTCCAGTCCTTGGAAGCCCCAGGACCCTACCCCATTCCTTAGCTTAGAATGGCTTAGACCTTTCTGTCTTTGAACCTCTCTTATATGTGGGGTGGGGTTCCAGTATGTATAAAATTCAATTTGATTTTCTCTTGTTAATTTGTCTCATGTCAATTTAATTCTTAAACAGCCAGAAAAATCTAGAAAGTTAGAGGGAAGTATTTTTCCTCCCCCACAAGTCCTACAAGACTGCCCTCCCACACACATCATTTCAGAGGCCAGTTGCAAGCCCAGGTTGTTACCTATACTTCTGACCAATGGCTGTAAGTTAGAGGTTTCCAAGACCCTCTTCCTTAGGTTTGATTAATTTGCTAGAGCAGCTCACAGAACTCAGGAAACGCATTTACTCACTAGATTACCAATTTATTATAAAAGGATATAACACAGAAACAGCCAAATGGAAGAGATGCGCCGGGTAGGTATAGGGAAAGGGGACAGAGCTTCCATGCTCTCTCTGAGCTTGCCACTCTCCTCAAATCTCCCCTTGTTCACCAGCCCGGAAACTCTCAGAACCCTGTCCTTTTGGGTTTTCATAGAGGCATGACTGATTAAATCATTGGCCACTGCCAACTGAACTCAATCTCTAGCCCCTCTCCCCTCCCGGAGGTGTTGTGTGTCTAGGGGGTGGGGAGGCAAGGAAAAGTTCCAACTCTCTAATTACGTGGTTGGCACGGTTGGTTCTACAAGCAACCAGCCCCCATCCTTTAAGTTACCTAGGGGTTTTCCAAAACTCACCTCATTAACATAACAAACCACATTTTTATTGCTCTCAGCACAGGAAATCCCAAGGGTTTCAGGAGCTGTGAGCCAGAAACCAAGTACAAAGACCAAACATTTATGAAAAATATGTTTTGGTCATCTGAATGACCAAATATGTATTTCTTATAAATCACATAAGCATAAAGAGAGTATAAAAAGAGTGCTTATTTAGAGACAGGAAGATACTGGGAAGGCTTCCTACAGTAATGAAGCCTGAGCTGAATGTAAGTATTGATTAGTTAAGGTGTTCTCGGTGAATTTAAGGTTCTTTCTTCGTCGCAAAAGAATTCGGAGACAAAGTGACAGGTAAGAATCAGATTTATTTAGAGAGAAACACACTCCACAGACAGTGTGGGCCGTCTCAGAAGGCAAGAGGCAAGAGGTCTCAAAATATGGTGTGGTTAGTTTTTATGGGCTGGGTAATTTCACAGGCTAATGAGTGGGAAGATTATTCTAATTATTTTGGGGAAGGGGCAGAGATTTCCAGGAATTGGGCCACTGCCCACTTTTTGGCCTTTTACAGTTAGCCTCAGAACTGTCATAGTGCTGGTGGGTGTGTCATTTAGCATGCTAATGTATTACAATGAGCATATATAATGAGGCTCAGGGTCTACTGGAAGTCGAATCTTCCACCATCTTGGACCTGGTTTGTTCTCATTAGTTTTCGTCACGTACTATGGCTATGTCATTCTTTTAAAGGTTGTCCCCTGCCCACTTCCCTCCTGTTTCAATGGTATGGGTAGAATTGGGGTTGAGGTAGGTAAGAGATGATATGAGAGAGAAGAGGGAAGAAGGTACAGGCTGAGGCAGAGAAAAGCAAGGCCAGAAGACAGAGAAAGCAAGGATTTATACAAGCTAACTCTGAGCAGTTTAGTGTTGGAGAGCAGAGCATAAAGCACGGAGTTCAGATTTAAGGCAGGAGATCTGAGCAAGATTTGATCTTAAAGGTGCTTAGAGACAAGGCTGAGGAATTTGGATTTTATCCTAATTGCAGTGGGAAGCTGTATTAGTTTCCTATTGCTGCTTTAACAAATTATCTCAAACTTAAAACAACACAAATTAATTATCTTACAGTTCTTGAGTTCAGAAGACCAAAATTGGTTATCAGTGCTGTGTTCCTTCTGGAGACTCTAGGAGAGAATCCATTTCCTTTTCTTTCCCAGCTTCCAGAGGTTGCCCACATTCACATTTCTTAGCACGTGCACCCCTTATAGAAATTCCATCACTACAATGTCACATCTCTCTCACTGTGACTCTTCGATCTCCCTCTTTCACTTTTATAAAGTGATTACATTGGGCCCACCAGGATAATTTCCCCATCACAAGATCCTCAACTTAATCACATCTGTAAAGTCCCTTTTGCCATATAAGGTAACATATTCACAGGATCCGGGGATTACGATATGGAATCTTAGGAGGGACACTATTCTGCCTACCACGGAAGCTATTTCAGTTTTTAAGCCAGGAGCTGAAAGATCTGAGTTAACATAAAATTAACTGAAAATCAATTTTATAACTCATCAGTTTCTATATTCTAGCAACAGGTAATCATGTTAAAAATATCTTTTTTAGGTATCCTACTGTTTTATAGCCAGATTTCTCCTTTCTTTTCTCTTCCCCACTCAGGGACGTGTGTGTATTTATAATTATATGGCCAATAACAAGCACACAGAGAATATGTGGGGATGAGGGCTTCTATACCTAAAAAAAAATTACTCATGTTCGATACATACCATTTGGGTTCTTAGCCTGAATTCATAACCCCATGAGAAGTCAAGGGCAGCCCATGCTGCAAAGACAGGCAGATCTGGACATAAACCCTGGCTTTGCTATTTCACAGATGTGTGTTCCTTGGACAAGCTGCCTGAGCTTTTTGTGACCCAGGTTCCTCACCTATTAAAGGGGCACAACAATTCTTCCCAGCAGTTTTGTTGTAGAAATTCAATAGTATAATACTGGCAATAACATTTTGATATTCACAGCATTAGGCTTTTATAATGGAAAGGTATCATACACCTATGCACATGTCCTGTGGTATCTTCTCAAATACAGAAATTATACATGAATAATATAAGCCAGATATTGCAGTGTGCAAAAAAAAAATACTAGATAGAATCTCTCACATTTAGTCTAACCTGACAAAACAGTATTTTTTAAAACACAGTAGTCAATAACTATTATTGTAATTATTCATCTGTTCATATATAAAAAAGAACTGTGAAATATTTTCACTGTGGATATTTTATAAAGTTTCCCTCAAATTAACATCTTTTTAGGAGCCACTGCTGGCCTGGAGCTTCCCAGTGCATTTCCTCAGGCCCAAGCTGGCAGCCTTATTCTTTTTCTTTATTATCATTACTAACAGCTACTAAAGAATGGAAACTGGTAACATTCATGATCCCAAGGTTCCAAAGTAATTTCCAATCTTTTTTCTTTCTCCAGTTCAGTCACCCCAAGGGTGTGAGTGCACAAGATATTCAGAAATCTGAAAGAGGCTTAAAATCACATTTTCTTTGAAATAATAAATTGGTCCTCAGGCTACTTTAGCATTCTGTCCATTAGAGGATGTGCATATAAACTAATGCTAGGACAAGCAAAGGAAGGCCCAAATTAATGAAATGTGTTTGCGGATGCTCATCACAGCCAATATCAGGGCAGAGATACAAACAAAGTCACCTTCAGATGACAGACAGAAAATATACTGGGCTTGAAGTCAGAAAGCCTTCATTTTAATCCAGCAGCTGGAAGGGCATTTACAAGTCATTTATTTCAACTCCCTCATGTTGTTGATTCATTCACTCAGAAAATATTTATCCAGGCCCTACTATGTGTCGGGTACTGTGCTAGGCACTAGAGAGAAAATGAGCTGAAGTGACAGTGAACATAAAGCTAACAAGGTTCAGAAAGTGCAGGCCTCATGGAGACATTTCTGATATATACAAATTCTTTTCTCTTTTTTTATTAGAATCTTTCATTCCAAGGTTTGTGACATAATCTGCTTTTGGAAGATAATCCAAGAGAAAGGTAAAACATCTGTAGAAATGAATAACTATTCAATAAATATTACTTGAGTGTTTTTCTTTTGCTTTTACACTTAAAAAGTCCTTGGTCATCCTGAGTTCAAATATTCATATATAACTTCTTTTTAACATTTACTTTTTGACATTAACTCTTTAATACATTTAAATGAATCCGGTTCAATGAGAGGAAAAAGTCAAATATTGTACTACTCAATGAATAATCTATAATAAATTAATGAGTGATTCTTAAACCCTTTTTTAAAAAAATCACTGTTTATTCTGTTTTAGCCCTTCCTATTACTGTACTATGCCTGTTGAGTCTAGAACCATAACATGTTGTTATAAATGTCTCAAGTTTTAACAAATTTTCAACTGGTAAGATGAAATCTGTCTTTTTGCTCTATTTTCCTGGGTTTAATTAGCACTAAGAAGATATGTTGGTCTTCCTAAGAGATTTTCAGGGGGTAATTTTGATTACATGTAATTTTTATTTTAAATGCTGATCCTAGAATCGAATGGCCCATGTTTCTTATAATTGGTTGCTTCTCACTATATAAGAGCTATTGACCACGGTTTCTGGAGAAAGAACTGACTTTAGGTACAACACAGGGTAGTAACTAGATGAGTCTGGAACAGCTGTACTGCCAGACAGTAAGAAAATAGTTAAAAAAAAAAAAAATGATGGGTGTGTTATAAGGACACAGGAACCAGATGGAAGAGGTTCCTATTGGCCAAATCTGAGACAATTTGAGCACCAATATTAAGTTCAGTAATGAATTATAAACCATTGAAAAATAGGAATTTACAAATCCACACCAATAATAATCAGATAAATAATTAAACGGAGGAGAAGGATGGGTTTTGCTTATAGGAGAATGACAAACGCTGACTGAAGAATATGGAGGGAGCAGTGGAGGGAAAAAAATCATTATTTTGCAACTATCTCAGTAAAGATTGAACCAGGAAAGAAATGTTAATGGAGGCTAAATGCAGGAGAATATTTTGCTGAGAAGAAAGATATTTGCATGGTCTTAAAATGTGTTCCTGCAGACTGCTTATTTGTCTTGTGTGTGTGCGGGGGGGGGGGGTTAATACTTATTTTTGTTTATTTGGCTGTGTCAGGTTTTAGTTGCAGCACGCAGGATCTTTGTTGCGGCATGCGGGATCTTTCGTTGTGGCGTGCAGGCTTCTTTTTGTGGTGCGTGGGCTCTAGAGCATGCAGGCTCAGTAGTTGCAGCACACAGTCTCTCTAGTTGTGGTGCGTGGGCTCTAGAGCAGTAGGCTTAGTTGGCCCACGGCATGTGGGATCTTAGTTTCCCAACCAGGGATGAAACCCGCATCCCCTGCATTAGAAGGCGGATTCTTAACCACTGGACCCCAGGGTAGTCCCTGCTTATTTGTTATAAGGGGGGAATACAGTTATTACAAAATAGAGAAATTACCTCCACAAGTGATCAAAATTAGTATTACCAACGAGGGGCAGATGTACATAGGGTGCCTCCACATGCAATGGCCTGTAAAAGACACAATATCACCTATGACATATTCTGACTGAGAATACATAATCTGAATCTAATTATGAGGAGACATCAGACAAATTCAAAGTAAGGAATATTCTTTAAAAAAGAAAAAAAAAAAAGGAAGGGACTATATTCTTCAAAAATGTCAATGTCATAAAAGAAAAGAAAAAGCTGTGGAAATGTTCCAGGTTAAAAGAAGTTAGAGAGGACTTCCCTAGATTTCCTTGGTGGCGCAGTGGTTAAGAGTCCTCCTGCCAATGCAGGGGACACGGGTTCAAGCCCTGGTCTGGGAAGATCCCACATGCCGCGGAGCAATTAAGCCCGTGCGCCACAACTCCTGAGCCTGTGCTATAGAGCCCTCATGCCACAACTACTGAAGCCTGTGTGCCTAGAGCCCATGCTCTGCAACGAGAAGCCACTGCAATGAGAAGCCCGCGCACCGCAATGAAAAGTAGTCCCCGCTCGCCACAACTAGAGAAAGCCCACGCACAGCAACAAAGACCCAATGCAGCCAAAAATAAATAAATAAATTTATTAAGAAAAAGAAAGATGTTAAAGAGTCATGACAACTAAATGCACTATATGAGCCTAGGCAGGATCCTGTACTAGAAGTAGAGGGAAAGTATTAGGACACAGGACAGTATTAGGTCAATTGACAAAATAGGAATAGAAATGCTAGCTTAGATAAAAGTGTTTCATCAATGTTAACTTTACTCAAGTTGATAACTGTACTGTGGTTATATATGAGATATATATAACTGTACTGTACTGTGGTTATATATGAGAATATTATTCTTCTAGAGAAATACACACTATTTAGGTTAAATGGCCCGTGACAAATGGGCCTTAAATGACTCAGAAAAACAAATGATGCAGAAGATAGCTAGATGGTTAGATACAGATGGATAGATAAAATAGATAGATAGGTGGATAGATGACAGATTTAGAGAACATGATAAAGAGAATGCTATAAAATATTAGCAATATACAAATCTGAGAAAGTGCATACATGTGTTCTTTGTACTTATTTTTGCAATGTTTGTAAGTTTGACAGTATTCCAAATAAAAATTTTAAATAATAAAAAATAAATAGAAAATAGTGAAACAATGGGAGAAAAAGTCAAAAGCCCTTCCTCTGAACCATCCTATCAAAGTAGATTTTCCCACTATTTTCTATTGCTTCATCCAGATAATTCCTTTTGTAGTAGTCAAATTATTTGAATTATTTATTTGTTCATTATTTGTTGATTATCTCCCTGTGAAACAATCCCTAAGCACAGGAATAATGCTTGTTATTGTTTACCATCATACCAGCATCTAGTTTAGTTAGTTGTACAATGTAGACAGAGAATAAATATCTTTTGATTAGATGGGGGAAAAGCTACTGGTTTTATATATTTATCTTAATATCTAAGTACTTTCAACTTTATCTTTTGTTTCTAATTTTTTAATAATGCGATGTGATACTTTCACATTGGGGGGCTGAGTGGGGTGGGGAATGCATACATTGAATTTACTTATGTAAAGTATTGTGAAGAATACTATTAGAGTATTATTATTATGATCCCTAGAATTCAAAACTTTGGCCTAAAGGTTACACAATAGTATAAATTGTTAATCTCAATGAATGAAAATACTGAAGTAAACTAAAACTTGTGTAAATATTTCTGGCTTAGTATCCGTATCCATGTATGTAGATTTTGGAACACAGTCATATAATGAATCAATTATACAGCTAAGAACCTGAAAATCCTCATTTTTAGAATAAGTACTGAAATTATGACAGCTTTTTAAACACTGAAGTGGAATAGCAAATTTGAAACTTTGGAAAGAAAAATAAACCATTGAAAAATGCCACACTACCCAAGCTATATTAATAATGACTTCACCTACAGTAGAAACTAACACAACATTGTAAAACAACTATACCCCAATAAAAAAAATTTTTTTAAATAATAATGACGTCACCTAATTAATAGTGAGTGACTTTGGTGTGTGGTTACTTTTGGTTATTCATTAGTTACTACTTTCATCTTTCAAATACTACAAAATATCCAAAATCATATATAAGAAATAAAACACATTTTTGAAATGGTTTTATTTAGTAAAAATAATATGTATAACTACTTGATTCTGATATAAAGTTCTAAACAACAACAACAAAAAGTAAGAGTTGCTAAGTATAAAATAGCCAACGTTTTAAATCCTGAAATAAATTAAGGAGAAAATAATAGAAAAATAAGTTTTTTCCAACTTTGAGCCTGACAGAAAACTAACTACATAGTTGGACAAAACTGTCAAAAACAATCATTTAGCTTTGCCGATTCCCCCAGAATGGGCTCCTTTGATATGAGGTGTTGACATTTAAAGCGGTGACCCTGGTGGGAGGCAAAGAGTGACAGACAGCAGCTCCGCTAGTCTAAGGTTACAGTCCTGCATGAGGTAAACAATGGATTAGTGAACTAGCCAGAGACTTTAATAGGGAGTTTTAGGATGGGAGTCAGGGGTCTTGAGTAATCAAAATTAACATGACCAGTGAACAATATGAAAATAAAAGAAAAATTTCATATATAATAGCAGCAATAAAGAATAAAATACTTAGAAATAAACTTAACAAAACTAATTAAAAATTTGTAAATTTAGAACTATAAAACATTGTAGAGAGAAATTAAGAAAGTCAAAATAATAAGAGAAAAATTCAACGTTCATGTATTGGAAGACTCAATATTAAGACTGAAAATCTCCCCAAATTTGTCTATAGATTCATCACAATTGTTATAAAAATCCCAGCAATCTTTCTTGTAGAAATTGACAAGCTGATTTTAAAATTGATATGGAAATACAAAGAACCTGGAATAGCCAAAATAATTTTGAAAAAGAAGAATATTGAAGAACTTACATTACCTGATTTCCAACCTTAGTATAAAGCTAAAATAATTAAGATAATGTGGTACTGGTGTAGTGACAGGCAGATAGAATAGATCAATGGAACAAAATTGATATTCCAGAAATAAAACCTTACATTTACAGTCAATTGGTTTTCCACAAGGGTGTCACAAAGTCAATTCAATGGAGAAAGGATAATTTTTTTAAAAAATGGTGCTGGGACAATTGGAAATACATTTGTAAATAATAAAATAAAAATAAATAAAAATAAAATTTAGACCCTATATCTCACCATATACAAAAATTAAATCGAAATGGACCATAGACTGAAATATAAGAGCTAAAACTATAAAACTCTTAGAAGAAAATATATGAAAAAATCTTTGTGACCTTGGGTTAGGGAAAGTGTTCTTGGACAGGACAACAGATGTACAAGCCACTAAAAAAAAACACTGACAAATTGGACTGCATTGAAATTAAAAACTTTTGTTCTTATAAAGACACTATTAAGAAACTGAAAAGACAAACCACAGAGAGGGAGAATGTATTTGATAATTATATATCTGATAAAAGACTTGTACCCCCCCAAAAAATTAAAAAAATAAAAATAAAAAAATAGATTAAAATAAATAAAAATAAATAAAAATAAAAATAAGAAAAGACTTGTACCCAGAATATATAATGATATCATATAACTCAGTAATAAAAAAAGACAAACAACAAAATTAAAAAATAAGCAAAAGACTTGAACAGCTGGTTCACTAAAGAAAACATAAGCACATGAAAGATGTTCAACATCATTAGTTGTTAATTAAAACCATAAATTAAAACCACAATGACATATGACAATAGACACACCAAAATGACTATAATCAAAAGACATACAATACCAAGTGTTTACAAGGTTGTGAAGAAACTGGAACCTTCATATGTGCTGGTGGGAATGTAAAATAGTACCGCCTCTTTGGAAAACAGTTTGGTACTTTCTGAAAGGTTAACCATAAACTTAACATATGAATCAGCAAATCCATTCCTAGAAATTACCCAAGAGAAATGAAAATTTATGTCCACATGAAGACTTCCATGTGAATGTTCACAGGAGTCACTGATCATAGCCAAAAGCTGGAAACAAGTCAAATGTCTATTAAATGATCAGTGGATAAATAAAATGTGGTATATCCATAAAATAGAATAATATTTAGCAGTAAAATCCCACAAGGATGGACTTAAAACAGGCTTTTGAGAATTTATTGAGTGATGAAAATGTTCTAAAACTAAATGGTTGCACAACTCTAATATAATTTACTAAAAATTTTTCAACTGTACACATAATGGATAAGTTTTATATATATGTAAATTATATCTCAATACTGTTGTTTAAAAAAGAATAATTTGCTATATGATGAATTAACAGAGTGAGAGAAACATTATGAAATAATTTTTTAATAAAGTCTAACATGTTCCCTGCATACATCCATTACCCACACACTTCTATTTTATATCGTGGCCCTCTCCCCATTAAATAATATCACAACACAGCTATTTCATCAGGATAGGGTTATTACAACAAGGGTATTAATACAAGGAAGTAAGTTTTTTTTCCTGTAAGCTTCAAAATACATTTCTAAAACACCTGGAAGGGATAATAGCTTTGAGACTGTTCTTCCAAAGGGATGTATACTGTGTATACCCTACCCCACCCTACCATCTACCCCTAGGCTGAAACAGGGGGTGGGGTAGTGGTAACAGAGAAACCAGTAAAGTTTTGAGGAATCTAAATATATAGGAAGTCTTGGCTTCTGTATTTGGATAAAGCCCAAAACATGGACAAAATATATGAATTCCTCATGTCCAAAAAGGTGAACAGGGCAGAAATATCTGGAGGGAGGATCTAGGCAGAAGGCCTCAGAGAACTCTACCAAGTTTTCTGCAGTTCTAAAGTAGCAAGGAAGCAGCCAGCTTTGACCTGTGCATTAGAGAAAGCTGCAAAAGTAGCTGAGAGAGAGAACTAACTCCACAGAGATCTTAGAATTCAAGGCAGAGTCAGAGTCCCCAAACCTTGTTATTACATAAGCTCCCCAGCACACAGATTTGATTCCAGAAATGGAAGGAGGGAGGGAAATGAAACCCTGAACTTCTCAGATTACATTTATTCCTCCTGGCAGAAGGTGAGCATAAAACAAAGAACAAGTTTGCTCACAGAGAACAAGAAACAAGAAGTTACGTTTCGGGCTTCCCTGATGGCGCAGTGGTTGGCCCCCACTTGCCGCAACTAGAGAAAGCCCTCGCACAGAAACGAAGACCCAACACAGCCATAAATAAATAGATAAATAAATAAATAAATAAAATTTAAAAAAAAAGAAGAAGTTACGTTGCTTCCTCACCAAATTCCTAGACTGAGATTTATGCCCGCTGTATAACACTATGAAGCAATGTTTCTCACCCTTTTTGGTATTATTACCCCCTAAAGAGCCTTCCTAGGCACTTTTTTCCCTAATTACACTCCTCATAAAATTTTAAAAACACAGATATACTGTATATCTATTTATCTGCTGTATTTATATATGTGTTTTACATATTAAAAAAAAGTAAGATTTTTTTCACCTCTCCCAAGAACCAATTTTTCCCCCCTTGGGAGCAAAATCACCCTTGTTAACAAAGTATTCTATAAAATTCCATTTGATGGGACACAGAAAAGATATAAGCCGAATAACTGATGACATTAATTTATGTCTAGCACTTTACCAAATATTTTCTTATTCAACATTTCATTTGGCCCCTTCTACAAATTTGTGAAATACCGTTATCATCCTCATTTCACAGATAATTAAATGACTACTCTGCTAATCATCAGTTAAGCTGGAATTGGAACCCAGAAGTTCCAACTCAAATTATATAATCTTTCTACTTCACACCTTGCATCAGAAAACATTTTCTTCTGGGGATGGTAGCAACTATCTCCTTTAAATAATATAGCTGCAATAACCTGAGTTGCTAGAAAATATACTAAAGGAAATCACCGTATATAGGAGAGAAACTGACCAAACGTTCATCACTGATTGATTTTCATCATAAAATCAATCCAGTGATTTTATGAACAAGATGCCTTGTTCATGTCTAATTACTAGGATTTTGGTGGAATAGCCGAAGAGATATCAGATATGCAAAATTCAGTATAAAAAAAAGTAATGTGCAGATCACTAGGAACTTGCAATGGCTTTGTTCACCCTACTATTGACATTGTCATATAACTCTAGATAAGTGTATTGGTGTTTTAAATAGTTAAGAGGCTGATATAAAAACACATGCGAAATACTAATTCAAAAATATTGCTTAAAGGATATTATATATTTACAAACACAAAGAGAAACAGAGAAATTAACATAGTCATACATATAATAACATATATTCCAAGTCAAGACTTTGTCTCATTGTTGTTAATGAGCAATAAATAGCCTGACCCAAAGAACTGATTCCAAAACTAAGTCCATAGTTTATTTATCAGTATAAAGTGATAGAGTAAAATGTGTAAACACTATTTTATTATAACTATATTTACAATTCACATTCAGATTCTAGGCATGAATACCAAGTGCCTTGTCATAGATATGATTTAAATATTCTATGCCAAATTCTTCTGTCAATAGTTACAAAGGAATCACTGCTACACTGTTTCCCTAATCTTAGCAGGATCACAAAATGATGTTACTCCACAGACTGGAATGTATGATGAGTCTATTTTTAGTGGTTTTGAGGAGCTTTTCCTGGCAATGACCATATGAAAGAGCAACTCTCTTTTTCAGTTGTCTATGTTCCCACTGAACTCATCAGCCTCATCTTCTGGAAGAGTATTTAATATGCTTCCCACTTTAGAAAACAAGATAGAGGAACAAAGAAACAGCAGACAATCTGAAACAAATCTCTACATAAAACTGATCTAGATGTTTATGCCACAAAGTGACAAAGGATACACCAATGGTTCATATCATAGCACTCTGAAACCTCTACATACTGAATGGGATGAATCTAATCCTAGTAATCATGAATGCCTTGGACTTATCCAACATTTCTGGTACAAAATGAGAGAATCAGCAGGGCAGAGAGTTGGTGAAAGGCAATCCCAAGAGAGGGGTAGCAAAAGTCCCCATAGAATGAAAGAGTTTGGCATGTTTGTGGAACTGAGAGAATTCTAATATGGTATGAGTTCTCTTCAGGGCTGGCCAGAATATTCTTCACGGAAATCATTTGACATGTTTTAATTGTTATTCCTGTTTCTCTTTGGCATAATAAATGCCATAAAATAATAATATAATCAGTAGATAAATGACAGGGATTAGAATAATTCAAGTAGTAACACATAGTGAAGAAAAGCAGACGAGTTGCACCAAACCAGTTTTGGAGGTGTTTGAATTATTATGTATACAAAGTTGACACACCAAAACACCTCTAGATTGTAACTCCTTTCATACTAAAAAGGGCATAGTCCATCATGACCTTTCAAATTCAGGAAATTCAGATATAAGCGTGGTTTTAATAAAACTGTTTCACTTGATTTTTAAAATAATATTTTTCTTTAATATCCTGAGAAAACATTTAGATTAGAAGGCTTTGACTCAATTCTTTCTAAAAATGTATAGTGAAACACACTGAATTGAAGGTGATGGTGTTGAAATACAGAACTAAGTCAACTTAAGGACACTCCAGCGATTTTATATGCTACATTTTTCCTGGATGAAGGAATATATCTAGCTAGCTAGCTACAACTGAACATTTTGACTGAATTGAGAAATCAATTTAAGGCAAATGGCATGACAATCCATTCAAATAAACATTTTTTTGAAAAATGTAAAACTGTTTACTAAATGCAGCTGTCAGGCAAAGTCTAAATAATGCCTGAATCAAATGGAGGAAATCAAGTTGATGATTTTACTGTAGCCATTACACAATCTTTTCTACCTTGCTAAAATAAGTATGTAAACTGAGTAGAAGAGCTGCCTAGATTTGTGTAGCAAAAAGGAGAAGTCAAAGGCTAATGAACAGAATATAGGAATCACAGAAACTATTTCTTTTTATTGCAGTACAGTTGATTTATAATACCGTGTTCATTTCAGGTATACAGCAAAGTGATTCAGTTACACGTATTTTTTTTCAGATTCTTTTCCATTATAGGCTATTACAAGAAAGTGAATATAGTTCCCTGTGCTATACAGTAAACCCCTGTTGTTTCTCTAATTCATCTACAGTGGTGTTTATCTGTTAATCCCATACTCCTAATTTATCCCCCCTCTCCCCACCATCTCCTTTGGGAATCTTAAGTTTGTCCTCTGTCTGTGAGTCTGTTTCTGTTTTGTAAATCAATTCATATGTATTATTTTTTAGATTCCACAATGTAATATTTGTCTTTCTCTGACTTAACCTTACTCAGTATGATCTCTAGGTCCATCCAGGTTGCTGCAAATGGCAATACAGTGTATTCCATTATTTTTTTATGGCTGAGTAACATTCCATTTTGTGTGTGTGTGTGTGTGTGTGTGTGTGTAAACACACACACACACATTTTCTGTATCCATCTGGGGATTAACACTTAGGTTGCTTCCATTTCTTGGCCATTGTAAATAGTGCTATGAACATCGGGGTGCTTGTATCTTTTAGAATTAGAGTTCTCATCTTTTCCAGATATATGCCCAGGAGTGGGATTGGTGGTTCATATGGTAACTCTATTTTTAGTTTTTTAAGGAACCTCCATACTGTCTTCCACAGTGGCTGCACCAATTTACATTCCCACCAACAGTTTAGGAGGGTTCCCTCTTCTCCATACTTTCTCTGGCATGTATTATTTGTAGACTTTTTGATGATGGCCACTCTGACTGGTGTGAGGTGATACCTCATTGTAGTTTAGATTTGCATTACTCTAATAATTAGCGATGTTCAGCACCTTTTCATGTGCCTGCTGGCCATCTGTGCAAAAGCTTTTAAGTTTGATTAGGTCCCGCTTGTTCATTTTTGCTTTTATTTCTTTTTCCCTTGGGAGACTGATCTAAGAAAATACTGCTACAATTTATGCCAGAGAAAGTTTTGCCTATGTTCTCTTCTAGTTTTATACTGTTATGTCTTATATTTAAGTCTTCAAACCATTTTGAGTTTATTTTTGTATATGGGGTAAGGGAGTGTTCTAACTTCACTGATTTACATGAGGTTGTCCAGCTTTCCCAATACCACTTGCTGAAGAAACTGTCTTTTCTCCATTGTATATTCTTGCTTCCTTTATCAAAGATTAACTGACCGTGTAGGTGTGTGGATTTATTTCTGTGGCTCTCTATTCTGTTCCATTGATCTATATGTCTGTTTTTGTGCCAATACCGTGCTATTTTGATTACTGTAGGTTTGTAGTACTGTCTGAAGCCTGGGAAGTTTATGCCTCCAGCTTTGTTCCTTTTCCTCAGGATTGCTTTGAAAATTCTGGGTCTTTGGTGGTTCCATATAAATTTTAGGATTATATGTTCTGGTTCTGTGAAAAATGTCATGGGTAATATGATAGGGCTCGCTTAAATCTGTAGATTGCTTTTGGTAGTATGGCCATTTTAATAATATTAATGCTTCCAATCCAAGAGCATGGGACATCTTTCCATTTCTTTGAACCATCTTCAATTTCCTTTATCAATGTTTTATAGTTCTCAACATGTAAGTCTTTCACCTCCTCAGTTAGGCTTATTCCTAGGTATTTTTTTATGCAATTTTAAATGGGATTTTTTTTTTACATTCTCTTTCTGATATTTCATTGTTAGTGAAAGAAATGCATCAAATTTCTGTGTATTAATATTGCATCCTGCTACCTTGCTGAATTCATTTATTACTTCTAATAATTTTTGTGTGGAGTCTTTAGAGTTTTCTATATAGACTATCATGTCATCTACATATAATGACAATTTTACCTTTCCCTTCCCATTTGTATACCTTTAATTTCTTTTCCTTGTCTAACTGCTGTGGCTAGGAATTCCAATGTTAAATAGAAGTGGTGAGAGTGGCCACCCTTGTCTTGTTCTAGAATTTAGCAGGAAGGCCTTCAGCTTTCCACTACTGAGTATTATATTGGCTGGGGGTTTCTCATAAATGGCTTTTATTATGTTGAGATATGTTCCCTCTATACCCACTTTAGTGAGAGTTTTTATCATGAATGGATGTTGAATTTTATCAAATGCTTTTTGTGCATCTATTGAGATGATCATGTGGTTTTTGTCTTTTGTTGATGTGGTATATCACACTGATTAATCTGTGTATGCTGAACCATCCTGTATCCATGGAATGAATCCAGCTTGACCATGGTGTATGATCCTTTTTATGTGCTGTCAGATTCGGTTTGCTAGTATTTTGTTGAAGATTTTTGCATCTATATTCTTCAAAGATACTGGCCTGTAATCTTCTTTTTTTGTAACGTCTTTGTCTAGTTTTGGTATCAGGGTGATGGTGGCTTCATAGAATGACTTTGGGAGTGTTCCCTCCTCTTCAATCTTTTGGAAGAGTTTGAGAAGGATCGGTATACGTTCTTTGTATGTTAGATAGAATTTCCCAGTGAAGCTATCTGGTCCTGGATTTTTCTTTGCAGGAAGTTTTTCTTATTACAAATTCTTTTTCACTTCTAGTGATTCAGCTGTTCAAATTATCTGTTTCTTCTTGACTCAATCTTGGCAGGCTGTATGTTTCTAGAAACTTCTCCATTTCTTCTAGGTTGTCCAATTTGCTGGCATACAATTGTTCATAGTATTTTCTTATGATTTTTTGTATTTCTGTGGTATTGGTTGTTATTCCTCCTTTTTCAATTATTTTATTTGGAACCTCTCTCTTTTCTTCTTGGTGAACCTGGCTAGAGGTTTGTAGATTTTGTTCATCCTTTCAAAAAACCAGCACTTGGTCTTATTGATCTTTTCTATTGTTTTTTTTAAACTCTATTTTATTTATTTTCTCTCTGGTCTTTATTATTTCCTTCCTTCTGCTCACTTTGCGTTTTGTTTGTTCTTTTTCTAATTCTTTTAGGTGGTAGGTTAGGTTGTTTATTTGAGATTTTTCTTGTTTCTTGAGGAAGGCCTGTATCACTATGAACTTCTCTCTCAGAATTGCTTTTGCTGCATCCCAAAGATTTTGCAAGATTTTCTTTTCATTGCCATTTGTCTTGAGGTATTTTCTGATTTCCTCTTTGATTTCATCATGATCCATCAGTTTTTTAGTAGCATGTTGTGTCTCATAACTGCATGTAACTGAGTGATAGATGTGACTTTAACTTGTGCCATATATTGACCACATCCTCATACTTCCTTCCATCTCCTCTATATACAACCAATGAATGAGGATGGCATAAACTACCTGGCTTGAAAAACAGCTCATCGGGCTGAGACTGGGGAAAGATATTCAAACTTGAAAAGTTGGTGTGTTTCTCTAGCTGTAAAAAATGAACAGGAAATGGAGGGGAAATAGTGCAATTCACCTTAGCAGGTTCCTGGGTGCCTACTGGGAGAGAGAAAGAACCACAAAAAAAATCCCTCCCATCAAACTGGAGGAAGGGCTTAGAATCTAGAAAACTAGCAACCATTCCTTGCCTGGAGCTGCTTAACAGTAGAACCTGCAAATTCATCTGGGATAGATCACAAGGATGGGGCAAAGGCATGTCTAGGCTGGAAAGGGCAAGGGCCAACCACAGTTTTCTCTGAAGTTACATTTGGTACAGAAGAGAATCCTAAATTTTCTGTGAGCCTAGAAGAGGCTACAAATGTTAGCTGGGAACATTAGTCAATCCGCAAGTCCCCAAGAGGGATCTTGGCATGAATTATGTGGAAGAGTCTCTGGGTGAAGGTCAAAGGACCACCTATGCCATGAAATTTCATGGAGGACCAGCTGAGCACCCCAACTACCCAGTATGGCACACTACAGTGCCAGCACTATGGTCACTGTGCTATGAGGGCATTAAAAACCGATCACCAAACCCTTTCAGGTCACTAGCAGCTGGAGCCAGCATAAAGCTCTCCTGGACTATTTGGGTTACCTCCCAGTACTAACAAATGGGCAATCATATACACAGACCCCCATTCCCCCTCCTACCAACACCATACAGGTTTCTAGCACCTTAAGAAATTAAAATCACGAAGAAGGAATGGGAAACCCTTGAAGGGAAAAGAAGCTTGATATGTAGAGTTTTAAACTGGACTACAATACCTATATTTGTTTGAAGAAACTTCAATATCAGTCTACTAGTCTAGAATAAGTTGTCTGAGCTAGATAAGACAAGAGGTTTCTCTTTTAGAAAAGTCTGTATAGTTATAAAATGCGAGTTTCGTTTTTTTTTATTTCATTAACTTTTGTGAACTATCACAACCATGAAGCATCCTATCAGACATTTTGAAAAACAAAATGGTCTTTTCCTCAAATTGAACAAAGTTAAGACTATACAAAGCTTAAAAACTCCATAAGAAATTACACTTAGAAATGCAAGAACCTAATGGTAATTTAAAAACATGAAGAAGAAATAGTAAAATAATTATCTGTTCAAAAAATGGCAGCGAAAAAATCCTAAATCTGAGGTTGCCTCCGAATCTCTTATAAATTTTAGTTTAAGCTTAAAGAATAAACATATAAGTTCCCATGGAAATCAAATCAATTTTCTCCTCAGACCAAAACTGCAGAAAATGTAAACTTTTAAGTATTAATAGTAGGAAAGCTTCAGAAAGACTTCAAACTGACAGATGAAGGATTAATAAATTAGGCTGAAACAACAAATAGCAAATAGTGGGCTGTACTTACCAGAATAATATAGAGTATATGGTTGACAACATGTTCAAATATGTTTCAACTGTCTGATGAGAATAACCCAAAGCAAATGAAAAATGATAATAAAAATAGGCTATAATTAATAATACACCTACAAGTTCATGGAGTATTTCTAGAGGAGCCAACCAGGATTGTGATGGCATAATATGAGTAAAAATGGAAAAAACTGAGAATCTTTGGTCTGGAAAAATTAAGATTTGGTAGTGGACATGACATCTAACAGCTATCTTCCAATAACCAAAGAGCTATTGTATGGGCACATGGAAGAGAAATCAGGCTTATCCTATGTGACTTCATAGGCATTTAAGAACAGAATTTCTTACAGTCAGTGGTAGGTATTGGTGACAGATTTTTATCAAAAACAATAAAGTTCTAACAACAAAAACTGATAAAGTTGTCTTGTGTGGTAAGGAGGCCCTGATCAATGTAAGTACTTACAAAAAAGTGGGACTCAAATGTAACAACTGAGAGGAGAATCCACACATTGGATATAGAGGGCAAGGTTAGATGGTTCTAGAATGCCTTCAATTCTATCAATCTTTAATTTCATTACACATTACAGCATTCCATAAATAAAATAATGAATACAGAATGTTTGAAAATTATTTCTCAAGCCATTTCCTTTTGTCTAAAATTTTAAAGACTTTGCTTTCAACTTTCTGAATGCTACGATCAAATTTGCTCTGTAACAGAGAAGGTGACCAAGATGAAATTACAGGGAAACCAATGATCTGAATAGTTCCAGCAAGGGAAAGGTTCTCAAACTCAAAGCACTGCAGGAGTCAGGTAGGTATTGTAAATTACTGATGTGAGCAGGTAATTCTCTCTTCCATTTTTGAAACGTATCACCCTCTTGAATAATATTTTGTTTTCTCAATTTTGGTAAAAAACATGATGTCTTACCTAAGTAAATGCTAGTTGGTCTCATATATCACAATGTATCAGTCCATGCATGTGTTTGTGCTCAGTGGTTGACTTTCTTTACATGGAACTCAGGGATCCAGGCTCCTTCCATCTTGTGGTTCTGAAGATCTCGGATATTCTAATTCAGCCTTTAAAAGGGGAAAAAGAGAGTGAAGAAAGCCTAAGTTTTTTCTTAAGTCTTCTCAAAAAAAAAAAAAAAAAAAAAAAACAACCTTTGCTCATGAGCTCCTTGGACAATGAGAGGAGCAGCTGGGGAAGGAAGGAGGCTGACTAGTCTGCAGAAGGGGTTGTCCTATCTATCTACCTGGGTTTCACTCTGCTATCACTTCAAACTGGTTGTTTGAATGTCTGTCTTCTCCACAGGAAGAAGGGATAGAGCCTGTGTTTTATTCATCCTCCTTACTACCGCTTCTCAATGATTTTCAGTAAAATGAGTTTGAATTTGTTGGGGGAAAAAAAGTCCTCTCAAGAATGAAACCCATTACTTTGCTCTCATTCCATTGGTGAGAATTTTTCATACCACCTAGATAAAAAGGGGACTGTGAAATGTAGTACCTTATTAAAAAGCCATTTTCCAATGGCAACTCTACTCTGAGAGAGTAAAAATTACTGGACAGCTGTCTTTGCCAGGTATCAATACAAACATTTTTTCTCCATTATGAGAAAATCAACTGTGCAAGAATGATATAAATAGCCACTGAGAGTAGACCTCACTGAAGTGGACTGGACTGTGGCACACTGAAGAATACATATAACCATCACTCTGCCTATTAAAAGGGATGGCTGCCACAAGCTTCCAGGTGATTCCATTTAGTGCCTGCCAAATAGTAGGCACTCAGGAAATATTTGTTGGCTATATGAAAAAATGCAGGATAAGAAGGTCCTACATTAAGAGACTTCCTGTATTTTTTCAAGAAAGGGCAGAAATTTAAATTTTTATTTAAAATATACTGAATTTTAAATTTTGTATAAAAAAAAACCCTTGCTAGATAAACGAAACACTTTGGTGCCGAATTTGTACTGTGGGCAACTAATTTGCAAGCTCTGTATAACAGGTACCACAGAGATTTTCAAAAGTGCTCCAAACATTTTCAAACTATTTGCTTTATTCAAATGATAATATTTTATTAAAAATTAGATTAGTAATAATATTGGTTTGTTCAAAACATTCTTCCTAAGAATGTACAATCTCCTCATGGTTAGAAGAGTTCATAACATTATCTTGCAGACATGAATATTTGCTAAGCTGTAATTTTAAACTCTGATGAGGATTGAAAAAACAGAATATAAATCAGAAAAGATTGATTCCCAGTTTAATTTTATGCTCGATTAAAGATGATAGAGGTATTGTAAAACGACATGAAATAGTAATGAACAAGAGTCTGCAAAGTCTCTGCAGGCAATTTGACTCTGGCAGGCTTCCTTGGGGCCAGTTCACCAGCTCTTGCTTGTTTGTTTTACCAATGGGGAATCTTTCTGGTTTATCCCTCAACATTTTTCACAAGTTAAATGTGACATTTTCTTTCTCCTCTAACGCTGTCTCATCAAACTGTTTCTGAACCAGAGGTATCCATAAGGCTTTTTCCAAAAATGAAAGCTGCGAAACTGATAGAATCAGCCATGAGAGTTACTTCTTACTTTGTCACCAAGATGGCTGGCACTGGACTTAGTACTAATTCTATCATTGCTGAGCATTCAAGTTTGGCTGGAATTAGTCTAACCATTTAGTTACTCTAAAATGCTTAACTAGAGTTATGCTAAGAAAAAAAAGGGTCTGTTTGAACTTGTCAGTCGCAAGTAAAAATCCAGCAACAAAAATAATTTCTTAAAGCAGAAAAAAATATATTACATCATCTAGTTTTAGAGACCCCAAACTACAGTAGCTAAAATACCTACCTACCTTTCCATTTTCCTAAGTTTACCTGGTGCTTATGTTTACCTGGGCATCCAAGCAAGGTATTAGTAGGTTCTGGTAAGAGATGTATTACCTTTTGACATTCATTCAACTAGTGCCAATGAGGGTCTACTGACATGCCAAGCACAGTTCTTGGTGAGTGGGCAAAACTCTGCACCCAACAGACACAGTCCCTGTCCCACAGAGTTTACAGTCTCATGGAGATGACAGACGCTGGCAGGTATGCCGTAGCCTGAAAATAACAATGATGGGATTTAACAGTCTCTGGGAGCACCCAGAAGCCCCACAGGAGTCCCACAGCCAAATGACTCTCCTTCTAATTGTAAGTCCAGATAAACCTCTTCATGAGGAACATGTGGATAGGGATTGTGGCAGCTGCAACAAGCTTCCAGACCTATCAGGTAAGACTTCAAATTACTAACAGAGGAAATCCTAGTTTAGCCTAAGCCTCTCATTTTAGAAAGAAAGAAAAAAAAAAAAGGCACTTTCTAATGTTGACTAATATGCCTACTATTTCTGTCACTTTCTACATCTTTCCTCAGTTCCCTGAACTCCCCAGTTAGAAATAATCACCTCCTTCTGACTCCCATGGAATTTTGTTGGTACCTCTCTAATGAAATTTACCTTATTTTATCAAATTAAGATGTCATCTATTAAAACACTCGATTTCAGAGATATTAAATTCAAGGCAGGAAGGGGGGGGTACACATTTTAGAATAAGTGACATGTGGTGTTACTTTCTGACTTGTGTTTGACTATATACATACTTGTCTTATCTCCATTGACAGACTTCTAGCCCCTCAAGGGCAGACCATGTCTAATCATTTTGTATAGTCTAATGCAAAAGTTCAGCACCTTGCACTGTGCAGGAACCCAAAGCATATTTGAAAAACATGAAAGAACAGATTTATCAGGTAGACTTGATAGGATCCAAGTTTCCCAATTCTCAATCTAGTGTTCCTTCTACCAAACAATAACATCGTCAACCCTTAAGAGGAGGTCAATAGGAACTTTAATATACAATAATCATCAAAATACTAATATAATACTTATAAAGCACTACTGGTATGGCAGGTATTGTTGTAAATACTATACTTATCTTTCAGTGCTCACAACAGCCAGATGTCCTAGATATTTGTATGCTCCTCATTTTCATCCTACAGCCCACCTTCCCTCTCTGGCCTCCCCTCAGCCACATTACCTGTCTCTGGCTTTTTACCAGAGCTCTGTGCCTCTACGGAGTGGGATGCCAGGGGCATCTCTCTTAGCTACACTGACACCTGCACAAAATTGGAAGTACAAGGAGGTTACATCCACTAGGGCAACCCTGACCAATGGTGCCAGGGAGCTATTGGATAAATATCCCCCTTTTCTCAAGGAGATGACTCTGAGCTACCTTTTACAGTTTCACAAGGAGGGCCCAGTAGAATCTCAGACCATTTTCCACATCAGGATCTGGCTCAATCATGACCCCTTGGACCAGCCTGTTTTATCCCTTCCACTCCCTGATTCTAGATCTAATGAAGCCCTAGAACTACTTTCCAAAGTAAACCATCCACACATAATTCTTCTTCGAAGACTCAGTACTTTGGGAGAGCCCAAGCTAAAATCGCTGTGAGGTAGTTGCACTGTTAATAACCTAGAATTCAGATGAAGAAAGTGAAGCACAGAGAGATTAAATCAATTGCCTGAGGTCCTACAGGCAGTAAATGGTGTAGCTGGGATTTGAATCCAGGGAGTCTGATGCCAGTCAATACATTTAACCACTACACCTTCTCTTTCTTTATAGGAAATGAAACTTGAAATAAATAAAATATTTTCTGCCTAATTAATCATAATTTGTTATATTGTTACAATGTTGTATAATTGGTTCACTGTCAAATACTGTAGAGAATTAATATTTATTAAGTACCTGCTTTACGTGAGGTACTTTAGTATATATTATCTCATTACTTCTCCACTTTTGAATCATTAATATTTAAAAAAATTCATTTTACATATAAGGACATTAGAAAATTTAAGTAACTTGCCAAAGTCAAACAGCTGGGAAGGGCCAACCCACTCATTCATTTGACAAATATTTATTGAGCACCCACAGTGTGCCAGGTACTCTTCTGGGAGCTAGTGATATACTCTAGGTTCCTGCCTTATGTCCTGATAGAGGATCTACACAATAATTGAAACAAATAAACAAGAATCACTGGGTAGTGATAATTTGCTTAAAGATAATAAAACAGGGATGTGACAAAATGAAGAGCCCTGATGCCAAGGGGACACCTAGAAGTTTCTCAACTTTGGCACCACTAACACTTTGGGACTGATGATTCTTTATTGTGGGGGATCATCCTGTGCATTGTAGGATGTCTAGCAGTTATCGCTGGATGCCAAGAGCCCTCCCCAAGTCCATATAGCCAAAATGTCTCTAGACATTTCTGAAAGTCTTCTGGGGGGCAAAATCGCCCCTGACTGAGAACCACTGACCTACAGCAAAGTTCTTCAGGTGGGACCAGGCTTAGTATATGTGAAAAGCAAAAGTTCATGGTGATTAAGGAGGAGAAGGGCAGGAAATGAGGTTACAAAAATACGTGGAGACCCACCAGGCAAGGGCTTTTAGGCGAGTGGAAAAACTTCTGATTTTATTTTAGGTTGCCCCTGCCTAGTCTGACTTAGAAATGCTGTTGTTGCTGTTGTTGTCATTGTTGTTGAATAGCCACTGATATTTTTTCCCTCTTTATTTTTCAAGAGCTCTTAATAACCCTCAAGCCTTGCCAGCCTCTACCCCAAGTTTCACACCAAGTTCTCTGGGCTGCCCTCAACTGTCCTGTGGAGCATTCTCTTAAAATTTCCTGGGGTTTGGCACTTCGGTTGCACATGTGCCTTCTCCTTACTTGGTGCCTTTTCCCTGTTGTTCTTTGCCTAGAACACAGTGTCCTGCTCTTCCTGCCTGGAAAAGCCCTAGTCATGCTTCAAGAGACAGTTTGATGATCTGCCTCTCCAGGATGTCTTCCCCGTATCCTTCCTGCAGGCAAATACCACAGCATATCAGCTGGTGCATTAGCCTTTTCTACATCTGAATCAAGTTCTTCTTCGCTCTCACTGCAACCTCCCCAAGGGTATGAGACAAATCTTGGTCATCTTTAATTTTCCAATGACTACCCAGTGCCTGGCATACAGATAGAAGGTTTGTTCCTCTGTCAAAAATTTATGTTACTATTTTGAGCCTTCTTCCAAAACATAAGAATACTACCTAAGAAAAATTCTTCCTATGCTTCTATCATCTTTGAGAGATGTATTCTTCAACTTTTTTAGTAAATACTGATTGGTACATTTTATCTGAATAAAACAAACAGATCTCACACACACACACACACACACACACACACACAGATTCATTAAAATTTAGCAACTTAGAAAATATACCTTTAAAAAGTTATAGTGGTTATAGGCCATTCCTCCAAGAGAACTACCTAGCACATGGCACACTTTTAACTTTCTGCTGGGCAGACCGAGATCAAGGGACAGAAGTAATAAACATGAGGATCATAATAACTGAGAGGGAACAGTGCACTCCAGTTGTGATTGATAAGTTTAAAACTTCTCTCATCCCACCCTGTAAGCTTTAGGGCCTGTCCCACCCTGCAAGGATTAGTATCCAATCATCTGGAGTAAATAGATCAAGGAGTTTGTAAGCCACAGGTCTCATAACATTTCCTCTCACAAATGCACTGTTATAATAAATGTCATCAAAGCCAATGGTGCTGATTTTATGATGTGTATTCAGATAGTCAATGAAAAGACTGAGAAAAGAGAAAGCAGCAATAAAAATCTGCCACTTGATGAGTCAAACTGTAGGCAATGTGCTCCTTTGTAAACTTGCGTGAGTAAAAGTGAAATACTGAACTAACAAAAAAGATAGCTACAAAAATCAACTCTTGAATCCAAAGCTCATCCAAATCAGAACAAGGTTCTAATTGCACTTAGCACTGTGTTTTGCACATAGAAGGCATTTAATAAATCTCTGCTAAATGCATTAATATGCTTTGCCACTCACCTGTTTTCCTAGTATTAAAATATCCGATACATTTAATTATGTCCCTTTCACATGATTCACACAGTTTGAGCTCTGGCAAAACAACAAACCCAGGCAGCAGTTTGAGTAATTCATTCTAGGGAAAAGATGTAACCAAAGTGTGTGGTACATTTAGCTCTGCAATGAAGCCATTAAAAAAGATTTCTCAATGCCCTTTTCCTTCATTTTTCTGCCTTAAGATACTACGTGAACCAAAAACTCATATGGACAAGGCAGAGCTGGGTGTGAACCTCTCTTCTGGAGTGTTTGCCAACAGGAATAAAGGAGCCAAAAGGAACCCAAAACACTGTTCTGTGTTCTCTTACATACCACTCATCACAGTCACCGTTATCACACAATATTTATTGCAGCTGACCCTGGGACTACCACAGGAAGGTCATTTTTCAAAATGATTCTAGCTGCCCCTTCTAACCAATAACAAATTTACCTAAGACAAAGATGTGATTCCACTGGGACCATTTTGTATTATCAACCCTGGAAGCATATAATTGAAGATGGATTACCATTAAGTCAGGAAATTCTCTGTATTAATCCCTTAAAATAATAGTGAGTTGGGAGGACTAGCTTCCTATTTTATTAAAAAAAAAGAAAGAAAAAAGTCATGACCTTTTCCTTTTAAAAGAAAAGTCACCCAAGTTTAAGTAATGGTTTTAAGTTTGGTTTGGTTTGGTTTGATTTTATTTTTTCACTAACCTTACCAGTTGTTTGAGTTGAAGTGTGCATTCAAATAACTTAACAGGATGAACGTGTAAAAACAGCCTAAGTAACAAAGTCTCCAAAAGCGTTTAGAAACCTACCATCGCCCTTCAAAAAGCTTTGTCCATGTCCAATCTAGGTACTCGAAAAAGCAAATGAAACAATTACTCTCTAGCCTTTAGGAACGTATATTACAAACTACTTACCCACATCCTTAGCTAACGATATTATTTTATTATTCGTAATAATCCAAATAAGCATACCTTCGAAGTTGCTTTTGCGTAAATGACTTTTGCCCTTCCATCTTCACTTCTTCACTTTTTCCCTTTGTCCCCTTCCAATTAGTCCCCAAGATTGTGGCGGACTGTCGTTTCCTAAAACGGCTAACGCACTATCTCCTATCCCATATTTCTTCTACAACCTTGCCTGTCCCTCTATCAAGATTTGGAGTCTAGGTTCCCTTCCCTTCAATGGAAGTTGGCCTTCGCGACTGCCTCAAGCAAGAGCACAGGTGACTTTTGAGGCTCAGTCACGAAAATGCAATTCGCGTCCCCTTCTGTTCTCTTGGCTTGCTTGCTCCTGGAAGTCAGCCTCCGTGCTGTTACGGAAGCCCGAGCGGCTCGTGGAGAGACTCACCTGAAGTGGAATCAAAGTTCTCGGCCTGGACCCCGGAAGGCACCAGAGGCGACCGGGAGTCGGGCAGCTGTGCCTTCACCGCCAGGACCCTCTAGGACGAGAAACAAGATGGCGGCTGCCCGGGGCCTCCGCTCGTTACCGCGAGAAGCGGCGGGAACACCTGACGGGCTCCCAAACGCCGAAAGAGTGGCGGAAGAAGGCCTGCCAGCGAGCGTCCAAGCCGTCCCAGGAGGAGCGCCATTAGGAATACGTGACGTTGCTGACAGGCGGTAAGGGAGCTGCGCCGCCAGAGACAAGAGTCGGTGCAGCACGACC